>NC_073692.1:397477725-397777725 GCF_029784155.1 Uranotaenia lowii | reverse complement strand
CAAAAATGAACAAAAATGTAAAAATGGCAGAAATGACAAAAATGACAAAAATGACAAAAATGACAAAAATGACAAAAATGACAAAAATGACAAAAATGACAAAAATGACAAAAATGACAAAAATGACAAAAATGACAAAAATGACAAAAATGACAAAAATGACAAAAATGACAAAAATGACAAAAATGACAAAAATGACAAAAATGACAAAAATGACAAAAATGACAAAAAAGACAAAAATGACAAAAATGACAAAAATGACAAAAATGACAAAAATGACAAAAATGACAAAAATGACAAAAATGACAAAAATGTCAAAAATGTCAAAAATGTCAAAAATGTCAAAAATGTCAAAAATGTCAAAAATGTCAAAAATGTCAAAAATGTCAAGAATGTCAAAAATGTAAAATGTCAAAAATGTCAAAAATGTCAATAATGTCAAAAATGTCAAAAATGTCAAAAATGTCAAAAATGTCAAAAATGTCAAAAATGTCAAAAATGTCAAAAATGTCAAAAATGTCAAAAATGTCAAAAATGTCAAAAATGTCAAAAACGTCAAAAATGTCAAAAATGTCAAAAATGTCAAAAATGTCAAAAATGTCAAAAATGTCAAAAATGTCAAAAATGTCAAAAATGTCAAAAATGTCAAAAATGTCAAAAATGTCAAAAATGTCAAAAATGTCAAAAATGTCAAAAATGTCAAAAATGTCAAAAATGTCAAAAATGTCAAAAGTGTCAAAAATGTCAAAAATGTCAAAAATGTCAAAAATGTCAAAAATGTCAAAAATGTCAAAAATGTCTGATGAATCTCATCCATATTGGTCACTCTAAAATGAAAAACGCCTAGAGGTATACAATGCGGTGTACCGTTTAATATTAAACCATAATGTTGCCAGTTTTCGAACTGTTCATTATAAAATGTAATTTAAGGCGCGAAAAGTTGTAATGTTCAAATATTGCACAATAAAATTCCTCTTCAGTTTTCATTTGTCGACAAGATCAGAAGTGATTTTTATTTCCCATCCGAAAAATGGTCTGCACCCAACAATGTCAAAAATGTCAAAAATGTCAAAAATGTCAAAAATGTTAAAAATGTTAAAAATGTTAAAAATGTCTAAAATATAAAAAATGTCAAAAAAGACAAAAATGACAAAAATGACAAAAATGACAAAAATGACAAAAATGACAAAAATGACAAAAATGACAAAAATGACAAAAATGACAAAAATGACAAAAATGACAAAAATGACAAAAATGACAAAAATGACAAAAATGACAAAAATGACAAAAATGACAAAAATGACAAAAATGACAAAAATGACAAAAATGACAAAAATGACAAAAATGACAAAAATGACAAAAATGACAAAAATGACAAAAATGACAAAAATGGCAAAAATGACAAAAATGACAAAAATGACAAAAATGACAAAAATGACAAAAATGGCAAAAATGACAAAAATGACAAAAATGACAAAAATGACAAAAATGACAAAAATGACAAAAATGACAAAAATGACAAAAATGACAAAAATGACAAAAATGACAAAAATGACAAAAATGACAAAAATGACAAAAATGACAAAAATGACAAAAATGACAAAAATGACAAAAATGACAAAAATGACAAAAATGACAAAAATGACAAAAATGACAAAAATGACAAAAATGAAAAAAATTACAAAAATTACAAAAATGACAAAAATGACAAAAATGACAAAAATGACAAAAATGACAAAAATGACAAAAATGACAAAAATGACAAAAATGACAAAAATGACAAAAATGACAAAAATGACAAAAATGACAAAAATGACAAAAATGACAAAAATGACAAAAATGACAAAAATGACAAAAATGACAAAAATGACAAAAATGACAAAAATGACAAAAATGACAAAAATGACAAAAATGACAAAAATGACAAAAATGACAAAAATGACAAAAATGACAAAAATGACAAAAATGACAAAAATGACAAAAATGACAAAAATGACAAAAATGACAAAAATGACAAAAATGACAAAAATGACAAAAATAACAAAAATGACGAAAATGACAAAAATGACAAAAATGACAAAAATGACAAAAATGACAAAAATGACAAAAATGACAAAAATGACAAAAAAGACAAAAATGACAAAAATGACA
Organism: Uranotaenia lowii; assembly: GCF_029784155.1. Taxonomy (NCBI): domain Eukaryota; kingdom Metazoa; phylum Arthropoda; class Insecta; order Diptera; family Culicidae; genus Uranotaenia; species Uranotaenia lowii. The sequence continues at coordinate 397,775,574 of NC_073692.1, read as the reverse complement.
AAAATGAAAAAATGACAAAAATTACAAAAATTACAAAAATTACAAAAATTACAAAAATTACAAAAATTACAAAAATTACAAAAATTACAAAAATTACAAAAATTACAAAAATTACAAAAATTACAAAAATTACAAAAATTACAAAAATTACAAAAATTACAAAAATTACAAAAATTACAAAAATTACAAAAATTACAAAAATTACAAAAATTACAAAAATTACAAAAATGACAAAAATGACAAAAATGACAAAAATGACAAAAATGACAAAAATGACAAAAATGACAAAAATGACAAAAATGACAAAAATGACAAAAATGACAAAAATGACAAAAATGACAAAAATGACAAAAATGACAAAAATGACAAAAATGACAAAAATGACAAAAATGACAAAAATGACAAAAATGACAAAAATGACAAAAATGACAAAAATGACAAAAATGACAAAAATGACAAAAATGACAAAAATGACAAAAATGACAAAAATGACAAAAATGACAAAAATGACAAAAATGACAAAAATGACAAAAATGACAAAAATGACAAAAATGACAAAAATGACAAAAATGACAAAAATGACAAAAATGACAAAAATGACAAAAATGACAAAAATGACAAAAATGACAAAAATGACAAAAATGACAAAAATGACAAAAATGACAAAAATGACAAAAATGACAAAAATGACAAAAATGACAAAAATGACAAAAATGACAAAAATGACAAAAATGACAAAAATGACAAAAATGACAAAAATGACAAAAATGACAAAAATGACAAAAATGACAAAAATGACAAAAATGACAAAAATGACAAAAATGACAAAAATGACAAAAATGACAAAAATGACAAAAATGACAAAAATGACAAAAATGACAAAAATGACAAAAATGACAAAAATGACAAAAATGACAAAAATGACAAAAATGACAAAAATGACAAAAATGACAAAAATGACAAAAATGACAAAAATGACAAAAATGACAAAAATGACAAAAATGACAAAAATGACAAAAATGACAAAAATGACAAAAATGACAAAAATGACAAAAATGACAAAAATGACAAAAATGACAAAAATGACAAAAATGACAAAAATGACAAAAATGACAAAAATGACAAAAATGACAAAAATGACAAAAATGACAAAAATGACAAAAATGACAAAAATGACAAAAATGACAAAAATGACAAAAATGACAAAAATGACAAAAATGACAAAAATGACAAAAATGACAAAAATGACAAAAATGACAAAAATGACAAAAATGACAAAAATGACAAAAATGACAAAAATGACAAAAATGACAAAAATGACAAAAATGACAAAAATGACAAAAATGACAAAAATGACAAAAATGACAAAAATGACAAAAATGACAAAAATGACAAAAATGACAAAAATGACAAAAATGACAAAAATGACAAAAATGACAAAAATGACAAAAATGACAAAAATGACAAAAATGACAAAAATGACAAAAATGACAAAAATGACAAAAATGACAAAAATGACAAAAATGACAAAAATGACAAAAATGACAAAAATGACAAAAATGACAAAAATGACAAAAATGACAAAAATGACAAAAATGACAAAAATGACAAAAATGACAAAAATGACAAAAATGACAAAAATGACAAAAATGACAAAAATGACAAAAATGACAAAAATGACAAAAATGACAAAAATGACAAAAATGACAAAAATGACAAAAATGACAAAAATGACAAAAATGACAAAAATGACAAAAATGACAAAAATGACAAAAATGACAAAAATGACAAAAATGACAAAAATGACAAAAATGACAAAAATGACAAAAATGACAAAAATGACAAAAATGACAAAAATGACAAAAATGACAAAAATGACAAAAATGACAAAAATGACAAAAATGACAAAAATGACAAAAATGACAAAAATGACAAAAATGACAAAAATGACAAAAATGACAAAAATGACAAAAATGACAAAAATGACAAAAATGACAAAAATGACAAAAATGACAAAAATGACAAAAATGACAAAAATGACAAAAATGACAAAAATGACAAAAATGTCAAAAATGTCAAAAATGTCAAAATTGTCAAAAATGTCAAAAATGTCAAAAATGTCAAAAATGACAAATATGACAAAAATGACAAAAATGACAAAAATGACAAAAATGACAAAAATGACAAAAATGACAAAAATGACAAAAATGACAAAAATGACAAAAATGACAAAAATGACAAAAATGACAAAAATGACAAAAATGACAAAAATGACAAAAATGACAAAAATGACAAAAATGACAAAAATGACAAAAATGACAAAAATGACAAAAATGACAAAAATGACAAAAATGACAAAAATGACAAAAATGACAAAAATGACAAAAATGACAAAAATGACAAAAATGACAAAAATGACAAAAATGACAAAAATGACAAAAATGACAAAAATGACAAAAATGACAAAAATGACAAAAATGACAAAAATGACAAAAATGACAAAAATGACAAAAATGACAAAAATGACAAAAATGACAAAAATGACAAAAATGACAAAAATGACAAAAATGACAAAAATGACAAAAATGACAAAAATGACAAAAATGACAAAAATGACAAAAATGACAAAAATGACAAAAATGACAAAAATGACAAAAATGACAAAAATGACAAAAATGACAAAAATGACAAAAATGACAAAAATGACAAAAATGACAAAAATGACAAAAATGACAAAAATGACAAAAATGACAAAAATGACAAAAATGACAAAAATGACAAAAATGACAAAAATGACAAAAATGACAAAAATGACAAAAATGACAAAAATGACAAAAATGACAAAAATGACAAAAATGACAAAAATGACAAAAATGACAAAAATGACAAAAATGACAAAAATGACAAAAATGACAAAAATGACAAAAATGACAAAAATGACAAAAATGACAAAAATGACAAAAATGACAAAAATGACAAAAATGACAAAAATGACAAAAATGACAAAAATGACAAAAATGACAAAAATGACAAAAATGACAAAAATGACAAAAATGACAAAAATGACAAAAATGACAAAAATGACAAAAATGACAAAAATGACAAAAATGACAAAAATGACAAAAATGACAAAAATGACAAAAATGACAAAAATGACAAAAATGACAAAAATGACAAAAATGACAAAAATGACAAAAATGACAAAAATGACAAAAATGACAAAAATGACAAAAATGACAAAAATGACAAAAATGACAAAAATGACAAAAATGACAAAAATGACAAAAATGACAAAAATGACAAAAATGACAAAAATGACAAAAATGACAAAAATGACAAAAATGACAAAAATGACAAAAATGACAAAAATGACAAAAATGACAAAAATGACAAAAATGACAAAAATGACAAAAATGACAAAAATGACAAAAATGACAAAAATGACAAAAATGACAAAAATACAAAATTGATAAAAACGACAAAAATGACAAAAATCTTTAAAATGACAATAACAAAAATTACATATTTTGGTTTGATTCTCTTACATTCATTCTTGTCATCATTAATGTTTAGGTTTTTTTTTCCATATGGTTAGTTTTTTTTAGGAGAAGCCCTGCCAAAGTATGATAATAGCACCTATTTTTTTGTGAATTTGAAAAGTAAAGTCCCTTCTTTTTTTTAATTCAAACATATGAGCATCAAGACGAAGTGCTTAATTTCTTCGGTTGAAACCGGGCCTCCCGAGGATGCTCTCGAGTGCTTCTAATTTCAACGCAACAACTCGCATTAACAAACTCCATCAAAAATGCATTTCGACTCCTCTAGAGTTTGAGCCGCAGAAGGTATGGAAACCAAACATCTACGACATTAGCCAATATCGGCAAGAGCGGCAATTTTCATGCAAAACTCATAAAATGCGGCCCCCCTTGGTGAGAGAAGCGCTTCGACGAAGGCGATGGCGATGTGGAAAGCATACTTTATGGCGGCCCAAAATTGCTACTTTGGTTATGTTTTTTATGGCTTTCATATATCTGTTGTACCTTCGCGTTCCAGCAGGAAAGGAGCATGAACGATACGAATGTGGAAAGTCACACAAAAGTGTGCTCGTTCGTCTACGTCGTCGTTGTCGTTATATTAGATTTCGCGAATCGTTTTCCAAAAAGTGTCATTTTCTCTCGTTAAATTGTCGTTTCTGGAAGTGTTCTGAGCCCAGCGTGTTCTTTAATATTTGATGTATGGGGGCACATGTATTAATATTTTATGAAGAAGTGATGAAATTTTCAAGCAATTCCCAAGCAAACCATCGAGGAATTTGGCGAATCCTTGAAAATTCCTCTAAGATGCTTCTTAAATGGGCAGGGCGATGTTGACATATAAAGCTTAATTTATAAGAACATTTCCTTCGTAAAAGACATAGAACTGTTCGTGAATGTGAAATTATCAAACACACTAATGTGCTTGCCCTAATCGCCCAACTTAATCTAGATTGAACCAATAATTTAGCTACTTTATGCAACTGCATTCACCGAAAACAAAAACAACTAAAAATCACGTATGACTGCTGCTAGAGCTAGACTATCGTGCTGTTCGAATGTGGAAGGAAGAACCGGAATGGGGATATGCACTTAACATGAAGTTCGAAGAGGGATTAGATAATCTGCTACAGTTTATGGGTCTCGTCTATGCTCACTCCGCAATCTCTTTCCGTGGCATTAGCAAGTAGGAGTATGGAATGGGTGAGCCAGGTCCGTTTCCTCAACTCACACAAAATGGCAAAAAAGGAAATTTCCTTTCGTGTAACAACACTTGAGGGGATAAGAGGCGGAGAAAACGACAATCAGAAAGAAAGTTTGGCTTCATTCCTTTGTTTTTCATCTTCTTCTTCCTTTTCTTGTGGCCAGGACTCGTTCGGAGTGTCCCGATTAGCTTTTTCCTCATAGCTTTTACCTATAAGTAGATATCTCAGCCCGTTTGTTTCTTCGACTAATACGGCGAGAAGGAATATCTTTTACTGGTGCTTCTTGGTTCGGTGCTTCCTAATTGTGTTTCATCAGTATCAAGTTTCGGACAGCAAATCCGACAATCCGGGCATGAGTAATAAGAAGAAACAAGAACATTGTCCTTTCTTGCCTGATGACTTTTGGCTTGTTTCACACTGGCCATTTATGTATTTAATACGCTCGGAATACGAAAGGGAGCTGAACCTCGTAGAGTGTTGTTCTTCTACTTCTTCTACTGGTTCATCGCTCTCCGATCGAATTCTTCGCTTCGAAGCGTGTGTCTCCAGACCAGGATTTAATCCTGCACTTGGCGCCGCTAACCGGAAGAAAGGAGGCCAGCAAACCACCGTCAGCTGACCCTACTGGATGTTGTTACATCGAAAATTATCAAAAAAAAAAAACTGAGCTACTATTAAAGTACAGTATAGCATAGTATAGTATAGTATATAGTAAAGTATAGTATAGTATAGTATAGTATAGTATAGTATAGTATAGTATAGTATAGTATAGTATAGAGTTTTTTTTATAGACGAGTTTTATAGACGAGACCACTTTCACCCAAATCTGTCATCATAACGACTCGAAGTCTGAACTCTACTCTCACGACTTGAGAACCGACATCTCCTCGCAAAGACTCGAGATTCCGACATAAACCTCTTCTCTTCGCGCCTCGAGGCCTGTCTCTCCTCTTACGACTCGAGATTCGACCCCTCCTCGCATCGACTCGAGGGTGACGTACACATACCTCTCTTCTGCACTCGTAATGACTAAACTTATCCTAGACTCGCGCCTGTCACAACACCTTACGTTATCCTATACCGACTTTAATGGCTCACCCGGCGTCGAGAGCCACTCTACCTGGAGGTATTCCCCGGTCGTGGAATAACCTTTTCCCAACGATTTCCATCGCGAAGGTAAAGTCTTATCCCGCAGCTTCGACCGTTGGGAACCGCACTACTCAGATACTCCCCGAAGGTGGAGCATCCTACGCACGAACGTGGCGTACCCACGGCATCCACTCCGCAGAAGATGTTGCCTTATCTTTGTAGTTCAAATCGGGGGGTTGGACGCACTGTACTTGACAGCCCCCCGTCGATGGGGTCAGTCTACTCCGACGGTTGTTCAGTCTTCTTGTATCTCTTTAGCAGGTGACCCTAGGATTTTTGGCCCGCAGATTTTTCTGTCCGTAGATTGCCAGATTGACAGCAGCTTGTCCTGGACTTGCGCCTGTCACGGCACACATTCGGGACTTTGAACGTTACGACTAGGATGTTTCTTGACAGTGACTGTGCAACTTGCTTCCCAGCAAAGAACACCAACCGTGCTATGGTCAGCCGCTGAGCTAGCGCTACGACTCACTTGGCTGACCGTCGCGCCGTGACCGGGGAATATACTCTGGGAGAATGTAACCTTCACCCATACACCCATAGTGCTCCACACATCTTCCTTTCTCTCAGAAGAAGAAAAAAAATTCAATCCTTTTGTCAATACTCCTTCAGACCATACTAACAATTTGCAAGCTCGCGCTTCCACGCAGTTACCTACAACTTAAAGAAGAGGGCATGGCTGTCGAGATGGTCATGTATCGCAATTCTGCCAGGCAAAATTGGATGGCGCGGCCTGTCAAAAATTCTACGGCGGATCTTCAACACTTCTCTTGTTCTGCCCATTGGTACAAGATAATAAGAGACGATTCCAATTTGTCTGTATCGAATATTTAGGGATGTAAGCCATTGGTTTCTCACTTTCGCACATAGGAAATTGTATACCTTCCCTCAGTCCCTCATTTGACTCTCTTCTCGATAACCTGAGCAGATACCGTTAATCCTCACATCCAGGCGTATTCCAATCAATACATGTACACAAAATGCGAAAGAGAAGTTCCATAACGATACTTTTTAATACCCACAGCAAAACTTCAGGCATAAACCATTCAAACGACTACGATACGAGTCGACGTTTTCGAATTCATACATTCTTATACTTGGCTTGCAGTGAGAGGTAACGCTCAACTATACTGTTCCTCGTTTTCTCTCCCCTTGTTCCTGAGCAGCGTTGTCACATTGAAATCTGTATTTTTAAATTGAAATTTTCTCCCATCTGAACAATTTTGACAAAATTTATATTAAGATCCGTATCGACGACTTTGACAGAGAGTAAAGAAACATACTCTGAATGTTGTAGTAGTAACCGCTTTTATTTTAAACACGTATGACTTATCAAAATTATGAATTTTGTATCAAGTAATTTCATACTATGGACAGAAATTCCTATACCTTTCACAAAGTCTATTAATTTTGTTTTTTTTTAAGTCAAATATTGTTATTCGATTGGCTATATCACATTCAAAATTCTTTTATAGAAATTCTTATGAAGAATGATGAAAATCTGTTATTGTAGCAACCATTGTCCTAAGAAAGCTCCTCGATTACTCTCTCTCTCCGTATGACAAGAGTCCTTATCAGCGTTGCCAAACTTAACTCTGCACTATCCATCGAAAACTCTTACGTTTTAGCGAAATATGAACCGATTGATTTGCTACAACTTTTTTCAAGTAGGGTAAGTGTTCCTAATTTGGCATGTGTACCTAATGTTAACATACTGTTCGATTTTGCCTGTTTTTGACGTTATTTTCCACTTATCACAATTATCAAAAAAATGAAAATGTAAAGGATCATGTGAACTTTCATTTTACAAACAAATTAGTTTTCTAACTCACAGGATTTTTCGTAAAATCCGGATTGTTTCAAAGCATGTCCAAATTGAATGGAATTGTTAGCAAATTTCTTAAAAAACACCTGTTTAGAAATAGAAGATTAAAGCTGAATTTGTCAACCGATTTTTTTGAAATTTTTTGTCGGATTGTTTTTTATCATGATTAAGGTAATAAGTATGTTAGAACCATGTTTTTTCGTGTAAAAACTAAAAAAAGCATATGTCCACAATTAGGAACACTATTTTTCGATGTGTTCCTAATTATGGACATAGTCAAAGTTTTCCAAACTATATCAAAGTCAAAGAATGTATTTGAAATAAATTTGATTGATAGAATTGTGTGATTGATTAATTGTGTTTGTGTGTTAAAATAAACTGTTTTGGGCAAATAAAACATGATTATTTTTACTTCAGTATATCTCAAAGCTGAAAATGTTGAAAAAATATTTTCGTCAGGTTGTAAAGAACGCACCCTTCGCAACAGAGAAGGAAATCATCAAGTTACAGAGAGCTTCTTAACAACAACAGAATCGAAAGGAAAAATTAATAAAAAAAATCTCAATGAAACACGTTGTATACCGTCATTTGGGGCATCATACAACACTTTTCCACTTCAATTGCTTCTTAAAAATTTCCACTGATAATCCTACCGTTTGTACATCAAAAGTTTTAAGGTTAATGGGACATCAAAAACGTAGTCAGAAAAATAATTGGTTCCACCAGTTATTTTTAAATTTACAAAACGTGCGATTTTCACCCTACTAAGAAAAAGGGGTATCTAAGTTGCAAAAACTTTTGTTTTTAATGAAAAATAAAAAAAAAAGTTTAAATAGTTATAGTTTTTGACCTATTTGTGATGTCGTTACGCATAAAGCACGGTCTGCAGTTATTCTTGATTTTGTTAGAATTAAAGTTTATATTTTTCTGTCAAAGATTTATTTTTAAAAAGAAAGCATAAAGATGCTGATACATTTAGGGATTAAAATTAATACAAAAATTTAACATCATATTCTAGCATATGGAAACAAGATTTAAACTGTGAATCATAAATTTGCATGCCGATGCATTTTAGCCCAGACTGGTAACGGAATTTTTATAATATTTATTTTAAAAATTCAATGATTATCCGAAAAATATCCATACACCAACAGTGTTGATGTAGGATAATAAAATCCATATAAAGTTTGTAGGTAATATCACTAATTCAATCCGTCACATAGTGTAAAGTTTTTTACGGCATCTAAAAATGTAAAAATTTTGATTTTTCGAATTTTCTATGAGAATCAAAAACTTCATAAAACTCTCTCACGATGTGAGAAACTATGGCATCATCGTTTTGTTATCATTAAATGATAATTTTATTACATTATATTAAAATAAAAGTTAAATAAGTGTTGTTTATTGTTTATTGTTTATTAAAAATTAAATCATCTGACATAGTTGTCTTAATGATTATCTAAATACTAAGTTTACAGAAATCGTACATTTAGTCCCTATTGATTGTTTCTCATTTGATCACGAAGGTTACATTCAATCAGGCGTTTAAAGGTTGCAGTTGAGACATTAAAATCAAACAGAGTGTAGTAGCGCAAGAAGCTTATTTTTGCGGAACGTAAGGGGTCGTTGTTGCCATAGCGCGTACTTCTTGTTTCCAGTGAAAGCCAGTCACGATGTCGGAGAGCTCTTTCTGGTGCATATATGTTGCAACGAAATAATATCCAGGAACAGTCGATTTCATTGCGAAGAATCTTTGCCACGAACAGTGATTGACCGATATGGTATGACGATTTGACAGCGTCTGAAGCCCAAGCAGAGCACAACGTTGTGCATACGGCGGCAGGTTTAAAGGGTTCTCCCAAGGCAGCTCACGAAGAGCATAACGGACGAATTTACGTTGAATCGCTTCAAAACGCGCTACCCATACAGTTTCATAAGGCCACCACACCAGGTTTGCAGATTCTAAAATTGAACGCACCAGACAGCAATACAGAGCTCGCAAGCAGATAGGATCTGTAAATTCTTTACTCAAACGTATGATAAATCCCAGCATTCGGTTGGCCTGTTCAAGTGGTTGTGGTACACAAATGTTGTATCGAACCATGCTGTTACATGATGCTCTGTTTGACTGTACTTATTTGTATCCATTACAATGACTTTTTTACTTTTGAAATATAATAAATGTATTGGAAAAGTAAAAGTTTGAATTTTAATAAGCTCAACATCCACTACTTTCTCCAAAACAAGCGTAAAGGAATATTGTGTTGGGTTTAAATAGTCCTTATTTCTCTATTCATATTCCAAAAACGTTGTAAAATTTATAAAAAGGTGAGTTTTGAGATTTTTCTCATTAAAGTATTTAAAAAACAGACCCATATGCAAAATCAGGAACAAATAGTGTAATATTGGGTACGCTGATACATTTTTCCTCATATGTTAACATTAGGAACACCCATATGTTAACATTAGGAACAATAAGTGCCAAATTAGGAACATCGACACACTTCATAAAACATGAAATTTTTCATAAATAAAGGCTTGAAATGATTATTTCAAACCAAAACAAGGTTCAGAAAAAAATTTGGAACTTAGTTACCAAAAAATTGTATATCTAAGTTTCAAAGATTCGGCGTAATAATATCAAATCTAAAAACCTCTGGCAAAATATAGCGAAATTAGGCTCATTTACCCTATCTAATGTATGCTATCAAACCAATTTTTTCTCAACCACTCAAACACTGATTAGAAGCCGTTTAGTGGTCGAATGATTATTATTAGATGCAAACTCGCTCCAAATTTCAAATTTTTTGCCTCTAGTCATACATAATCTTCAAGAAGTCGGCAGATTCACATGTTTACTTTTGAAGTTAATTCTTTTCTTGAGGCAACCATGGCTCTCAGGATTCAACAGTGATCACAGAACGAAAACCTTCACCTCGCTCGCTCTCCATATTTTAAGCGGAAAAAAAAATCACACCCACACAATGATCCCTTTGTTTGAGAAACAAGCGCCAGGCTTGCCAGATGTTCTTTATTTCATGAAACCACAAAAAAAATACTTTCGACAACGCACGATACACGCACAAAACCTAAACGAAATTGTTTGCAATCAATCGGAACAACTTCAGCTAAACCACGTATGTTTGTTTGACCATGGGCATCAAATAATTATAAAACTTAGCTTTACCAGAAAATTGCAACTGAACGCACATTCGAATGTTCTATAACATAATTATCAACTGGTTTACAACACGACAATATGGCTTGTCGTGAAGAATACTAAACAGTCTTACAAATCGGAGGGTATTTTCAGGCTCAGATTGATTCAAATCGGTTTTAGTTTACTCTTCCTATTAATATAGCTCAACATGCTTTTATTAGGCTTTCTTGTTACCGGCCTTTTTCGTTTCTCCTTCAAACGCATTTATCAGGCTCTCCTCTTAGCTTACTTTTTCTACACTAGTGGTCCTCAACAAGCGATTTTTTTCATGCGGTTTACCAAACACGCAATCACTTGGCTGTCTTCAGAACTTGCTTTTTCTTTAACAACCGTCCTATCAACACGCTGTTTTTATCTATACAGTCTCTTAATTCGCATTCATCAGGCTGTTCTCTCAACCTGCCCTTTCTAAAACAGCGTCCATACAAGATGCTGTTTTTTTTTTTTGCAGCCCTTCAAGGTTGCATTTTCTCAACTGCAGCGACAAGCTGTTCTCTCAACACGTACTTTTTAAACTGTCCATTCTACTCGCCTTCTCCCTACTACAGCTTTCTTCGCCACTGTTTTTCTATTCATTTGGACCGCACAACATACATTTTTGGGGATCATCTCGTGTTTTTGCTACTACAGCAGTCAACTCAACACACTGTTTTTCCTCATGCGGTCTTCCCAACATGCATTCTTCAGGTAGTCCTTTGAACTTGCCTTTATTCTCTACAGCTGTCCCTTCAACAAGCTGTTTCCAATTAATGCGGTTCTCTCAACACGCATTCTCCAGTCTGTCCTCTCAACTCGCCTTTTATTTTCTACAGCTGTCCTCTCAACACGCTGTTTCCAATTTATGTGGTCCTCTCAACACGCTTTCTTCAGGCTGTCCTCTCAACTCGCCTTTTATTTTCTACAGCTGTCCTCTCAACACGCTGTTTACAATTAATGCGGTCCTCTGAACACGCATTCTTCAGGCTGTCCTCTCAACTCGCCTGTTTTTTGTAACTCAAAACAAATTCCAACTTTTATTTGTTTTGATTTAAAGAATACTTACAATATGGAACTATGGCAACACTGGTCGGTCTGCTCCTCCGTCAAATTCCACGTGTTTTTTTCCCGGTGGGTGTTCTCTGCTGTAGGTTCGAATGAATACAAATGAAATGATTTTTTTCGCAACGGACACACTTAACATGTTTTTTATTTCCTTTCCAATATGTCCCTCAAAAATTGGTCCTGTCACGGTCGCCAAATGTGCAACTTGCTTCCCAGCAAAGAACACCAACCGTGCTATGGTCAGCCGCTGAGCTAGCGCTACGACTCACTTGGCTGACCGTCGCGCCGTGACTGGGGAATATACTCTGGGAGAATGTAACCTTCACCCATACACCCATAGTGCTCCACACAGTGACGACAAACTCCCTTTCAACGACGTCCGCTGGGAGGACGATATTGTCTTATCCCCGCAGTTCCCCCCGCAGGAAGCGACACTACTCAGATACTACCCGGCTCTAAGGTATCTTACACACGTTCGCGGCACACCCATGTCCTCCGCTACGCAGGAGACGATGCCTTATCTTTGTAACTTCCATCAGGGGACTGGACGCACACTACTTAGATGCTCCCCGTCGATGGAGTCATCCTACACCGTTCGCGGACTGCCGTTGACTCCAGCTCCTCCAGGCACACGACGGGCAGAGAAGAGAGCCTTGTGTCGGAAACATGTAACGCCCAGATCTCAAGTATAATAAGGAGAGGTCGGGCCTAAGATTGAGTCTCAAAGAGATGAGACGGAGAACAAGTGAAGAGTGACGAAATATGGGTCACAAGACACGATGAGAGGCGAGTTGTTCTCGTCTTAAATTGGGCCAAGAGGCGAAGTGTAAGAGGGTCTTGAGTCATGGAGAGAGACGCTTCGTCATCGTCTCAAATTGTGACCAGAGGCCTCATGTGGGCCTCGAGTCATGAGTAGCAGCAAACGATTAGTTAACCCGTAAGTCAGGAATCGTAGCGTTTCGCGCGAGTATGGTCTCCCATCACGGGTACAGCCTTCGATGCCGGTCCGGATGGGAATTATGGCCAGTGGCACCAGATGTACTTTATGGATTTACCACCTGGATAATCAACTACTAAAAAAAGGAGAACACTTAAGCGAGCTATTAGAACAAGCAATGAGAACTGTTACAGAGCGTTGTGCCAGAGCGTAAAGAATAATCCATGGAGCCAAGCCTATAGAATTGCACTGGCAAAATTCGGTCGCCCGACCGAAAAGCGTCTGGAAAAATTGAAGGAGGTTGTTGCACAACTTTCCCCGCAGCGTGGCCTGACGCAGTGTCTACTAACCCTGTACGACGCAGAAGTCCACAACATCGAGCCAGTAACGAACGAGGAATTCGTGGCTATCGCTAAAAATCATGCGTAGTATAACCAATTTTTGATTTTAAATTTTCATGGCATGCTTGGCGAGATTAAATTATTAGAAAAATTTAGAGAAATATTTTACAGCTATGGTAGAATGGTGGATAGACTGGCGACGGTATTGACGTTAGAATTTTTACCGCATAAAGAAATCTGAGAAGGCCCATGAGTTGTTCGCAGAGATGTAACCTTATACGAATACTCTATAAAACGTGTGACCAACATCTTTTTGCTAAGTGTTAGAAAATCTCGTCTTTAAGCATTTTTTTTATCAGATTTAAGCTTTTTTTTTGCCTCGATAGCGTTGAAGATGAAAGCTTAAATCTGTTAAAATAGTTTAAATCTGACCAAAAAAGCTTTTATCTAAGAGATGTTCTCAACACGGGTGTATAAGGTTGAGAATTCTGTTCCTCAGTTTCTCATGCCTAGGTAGCTAGTGTAGAGGAAATGCGTTACAATTTATGGGAGCTTTTCATCGACATGCCCTTTAGCCTAAAATTTCAAAATCTTTCAAGCTTTCTTCTATTGGCACACTAATGCTTGTCTATCTTACATTAATTCCATATTTGAAAATATTTCACTTTAAATATTTCATCTTAAGACTCCTAATAAGTGGGTACTGGTGACGCATCTCATAACGCTTATCAAAATCAATCAAACTCTTTTTTCAGCAGTTTTTTGTGGTGAAATAAATTTTTCAAGAAATGTGTAAGGGAAATTATGATATAATCGGTGGCCCTCCAAATCATAGGTGTGTGAATTCACAAGTGATTAGTTTTGAATAAATAAAGCTAAGCGATTCTTTATACTTCCGACTAACTTTATTTGGTGTAATTTACAAACTATTAGATTTGAATTTAGATTTTAGATCATCATACTCTTTGTTCTTACGAGAATTTTGAAGCTCCGAAACTAAATAACTAACCAGATAAAACTAAAACTTTTAAACCTGTTTTCTTGAAGGTACAACTCAGGGCCCCATTTTTGAACCAGCAGCAAAATTAAACTTTGTGTTGTATTATTAAATTGTTCAAACCAAGTACTTGGTTGGCCTCCGGAAAAAAAACTCTATGCCCAAACTATCCCAGTGATATCGTGAGAAAATAACGCGGTGGCATCCGTACCTATTTGTGATAATTATTCCCTAAATCGCACCCGGAGTGAAATATATCCCACTTGAGAATTGCATGCTGCCCAGGAATTCACGGCTGTGTTTTCAGTGCTTTGTGGCCAAATTAAACGACTCAAACGCCATACGCACCGGGGCTAAATAATGGAAAGTGTCAAGGAGCAAATTATGGGAACGCCAGATAACGTCAGTTCTCTCGTTCGTATACACAAGTAGTGCTTGTGGCCTTCCGGGAGGGGTTGGTTGTTGCTTGATGGGCCAACTTTTCCGATAGCAATCTTTGGGCGAGGGCAAATTATGCTCGCTATTTTCATAATTAAATATACATATATATTGGCTGCGATGCGCCCGCGCTTCTTTCGGTTGGGTAAACGTGTGTTCTGGGATTTAATATTTGTTTAATTTTTTTCTGTTGTGTATCGACAAAGAGTAAGAGTACCCCATTACGCACCCACGGAGTGCCGCGCCGCGTCCCATTTCTGTATATCATAAGTATCATCCCGTAGTTCACAGGCGCGGCAATCGAGAAGGAGAGTGGGAAAAAGCTGGGCGCTGAAACAGGGAATTTCATATTCGAGTGTTAGGGGGAATTCCTCTGAGGGTTTTTCAATTCACTCCTTATATTGACATTTATAACGGGGTCGACGTGTGGCACACAAACGATGTGTTTAAAGATTTCGGTGGCTCTTCCACTTCAACAGGCATGGGTGTAGGGATAAATTTTTAACTTTGGTGTAAAAATTATATCCATCATAACAAATTTTTATTCTATGAAACATTTTCAAATAAAATGTATGTTTATATAATTTTATGAAGAATTTTGAAGATTGACTCTAATGTCAAACTTTGAAATTCTAAAAATCCCATTTTCAGATTGTTTGAAGTTCTGATTTTCTGCCTTTCTGAAATTCTGACTTTTATACTTTCTGATTTTCTGGTTTTCTGTCTTTCTTTCTTTCTGACCTTCTGACTTTATGAATTTTTGACTTTTTGAATTTTTGACTTTCTGACTTTCTTACTTTCTGATTTTCTGATTTTCTGACTTTCTACTTTTTGACTTTCTGACTTTCTGACTTTTTTACTTTTTGATTTTCTGACTTTCTAAATTTCTAACAGTCTGACTTTCTAACTTTTTGACCTTCTGAATTTCTGACTTTCTGACTTTTTGACTTTCTGACTTTTTGACTTCCTGTCCTTCTGACTTTTTGACTTTCTAACTATAAGACTTTTTGACTTTCTGACTTTCTGACTTTCTGACTTTCTGACTTCCTGACTTTCTGATTTTCTGATTTTCTGACTTTCTGACTTTCTGACTTTCTGACTTTCTGACTTTCTGATTTTCTTAATATCTGACTTTCTGACTTTCTGACTTTTTGACTTTCTGACTTTCTGACTTTCTGACTTTCTCACTTTCTGACTTTATGACTTTATGATTTACCGATTTACTGATTTACTGACTCTCTGACTTTCTGACTTTCTGACTTTCTGATTTTATGACTTTCTGACTTTCTGACTTTCTGACTTTCTGACTTTCTGACTTTCTGACTTTCTGATTTTCTGACTTTCTGACTTTCTGACTTTCTGAATTTCTGAATTGCTGACTTTCTGACTTTCTGACTTTCCTACTTTCTGACTTTCTGACTTTCTGACTTTCTGATTTTCTGACTTTTTGACTTTCTGACTTTCTGACTTTCTGTCTTTCTGACTTTCTGTCTTTCTGACTTTTAAACTTACGAACTTTCCAATTTGCTGACTTTCTATCATTCTGACTTTCTGACTTTCTGATTTTCCGACATTGTGACTCTCTGACTTTCTGACTTTCTGACTTTCTGACTTTCTGACTTTCTGACTTTCTGACTTTCTGACTTTCTGACTTTCTGACTTTCTGACTTTCTGACTTTCTGACTTTCTGACTTTCTGAATTTCTGAATTTCTGACTTTCTGACTTTCTGACTTTCCTACTTTCTGATTTTTGACTTTCTGACTTTCTGACTTTCTGACTTTCTGAATTTCTGACTTTCTGACTTTCTGACTTTCTGACTTTCTGATTTTCTGACTTTCTGACTTTCTGACTTTCTGACTTTCTGACTTTCTGACTTTCTGACTTTCTGACTTTCTGACTTTCTGACTTTCTGACTTTCTGACTTGCTGACTTTCTGACTTTCTGACTTTCTGACTTTATGATTTTCTGATTATCTGACTTTCGGACTTTCCAACTTTTTGAACTCCTGACTTTCTGACTTTCTGACTTTCTGACTTTCTGACTTTCTGACTTTCTGACTTTCTGACTTTCTGATTTTCTAACTTTCTGACTTTCTGATTTTCTGATTATCTGACTTTCTGACTTTCCTACTTTCTGACTTTCTGACTTTCTGACTTTCTGATTTTCTGAATTTCTGATTTTCTTTTTAACATTCTGAATTTCTGGGATTCTGACTTTCAGACTTTTTAACTTTCTGAATTTCTGGTTTTCTGACTCTCTTTCTTTCTGAATTTGGGACTTTTTGACTTTTTGACTTTCTGACTTTCTGACTTTCTGACTTTTTGACTTTCTGACTTTCTGACTTTCTGACTTTCTGACTTTCTGACTATCTGACTTTCTGACTTCCTAGCTTTCTGACTTTCTGACTTTCTGACTTTCTGACTTTCTGATATCTGACTTTCTGACTTTCTGACTTTCTGACTTTCTGACTTTCTGACTTTCCGACTTTCGGACTTTCTGACTTTCTGACTTTCTGAATTTCTGACTTTCTGACTTTCTGACTTTCTGACTTTCTGACTTTCTGACTTTCTGACTTTCTGATTTTCTGAATTTCTGAATTGCTGACTTTCTGACTTTCTGACTTTCCTACTTTCTGACTTTCTGACTTTCTGATCTTCTGACTATTTGACTTTCTGACTTTCTGACTTTCTGTCTTTCTGACTTTCTGTCTTTCTGACTTTTTAACTTGCGAACTTTCCAATTTGCTGACTTTCTAACATTCTGATTTTCTGACTTTCTAATTTTCTGATTATCTGACTTTCGGACTTTCCAACTTACTGAACTTCTGACTTTCTGACTTTCTGACTTTCTGACTTTCTGACTTTCTGACTTTCTGACTTTCTGACTTTCTGACTTTCTGACTTTCTGATTTTCTAACTTTCTGACTTTCTGATTTTCTGATTATCTGACTTTCTGACTTTCCTACTTTCTGACTTCCTGACTTTCTGACTATCTGTCTTTCTGACTTTTTGATTATCTGATTTTCTTATTTTCTGATATTTTCAATTTTTTGGCATTCTGACTTTCTGACTTTCTGACTTTCTGACTTTCTGACTTACTGATTTTCTGACTTACTGACTTTCTGACTTTCAGACTTTCTGACTTTTTGACTTTCTGACTTTCTGACTTTCTGAATTTCTGATTTTCTGACTTTCAGACTTTTTAACTTTCTGAATTTCTGTTTTTTTGACTCTCTTTCTTTCTGAATTTGGAACTTTTTGACTTTTTGACTTTCTGACTTTCTGACTTTCTAACTTTCTGACTATCTGACTTTTTGACTTCCTGACTTTCTGACATTCTGACTTTCTGATTTTCTGGCTTTTGACTTTCTGACTTTCTGACATTCTGACTTTCTGACTTTCCGACTTTCTGACTTTCTAACTTTCTGACTTTCTGACTTTCTGACTTTCTGGCTTTTCGACTTTCAGACTTTTTACTTTTTGACTTTCTGACTTTCTGACTTTTTGACTTTCTGACTTTCTGACTTTCTGACTTTCTGACTTTCTGACTTTCTGAATTTCTGACTTTCTGACTTTCTGACTTTCTGACTTTCTTACTTTCTGACTTTCTGACTTTCTGACTTTCTGATTTTCTGACTTTCTGACTTTCTGACTTTCTGACTTTCTGACTTTCTGACTTTCTGACTTTCTGACTTTCTGACTTTCTGACTTTCTGAATTTCTGACTTTCTGACTTTCTGACTTTCTGACTTTCTGACTTTCTGACTTTCTGACTTTCTGACTTTCTGACTTTCTGACTTTCTGACTTTCTGACTTTCTGACTTTCTGACTTTCTGACTTTCTGACTTTCTGACTTTCTGACTTTTCGACTTTCCGATTTTCTGATTTTTTGATTCTGTGACTTTCTGACTTTCCGACTTCCGATTTTCTGACTTTCTGACTTTTTGAATTTTCGACTTTCTGACTTTCTGATTTTCTGACTGTCTGACCTTTTATCTTTTTGACCTTTTGACTTTCTGATCTTCTGACTTTCTGATTTTCTGACTTTTTGACTTTCTGACTTTCTGACTTTCTGACTTTCTGACTTTCTGACTTTCTGACTTTTTGTCTATCTTACTTACTGATTATCTAACTGACTTTCTGATTTTCCTACTTTCTGACTTTCTGACTTTCTGACTTTCTGACTTTCTGACTCTCTGACTTTCTGACTCTCTGATTTTCTGACTTTCTGACGCTCTGACTTTCTGACTTTTTGACTTTCTGACTTTCTAATTTTCTGACTTTCTGACTTTATAAAATTGCCGATTTTCTGACTCACTAACTGTTTTTTGATTTTTTGTTTTTCAACTAAAGATCTTTGTTTATTTTGAATTGCTGACTTTTTGTCAATCTGGCTTTCAAATCTACAGATTTTTAATTTGGGTCTTTCTTGTTTCTTTGACTTTCTGTTTATGAGTTTTGATGATTTCTTTCTGTTAGACTTATTGATTTCTCGGAGGGCTGATTTTTTGTCTGTCTCTTGTTTTTCTTACTTTCAAACTCTCAATTTTATTTCCTCCTTTCTGACTTTCTGACTTTTTGACTTTCTGACTTTCTGATTTTCTTAATATCTGACTTTCTGACTTTCTGACTTTTTGACTTTCTGACTTTCTGACTTTCTGACTTTCTCACTTTCTGACTTTATGACTTTATGATTTACCGATTTACTGATTTTCTGACTCTCTGACTTTCTGACTTTCTGACTTTCTGATTTTATGACTTTCTGACTTTCTGACTTTCTGACTTTCTGACTTTCTGACTTTCTGACTTTCTGAATTTCTGACTTTCTGACTTTCTGACTTTCTGACTTTCAGAATTTCTGAATTGCTGACTTTCTGACTTTCTGACTTTCCTACTTTCTGACTTTCTGACTTTCTGATTTTCTGACTTTTTGACTTTCTGACTTTCTGACTTTCTGTCTTTCTGACTTTCTGTCTTTCTGACTTTTAAACTTACGAACTTTCCAATTTGCTGATTTCTAACATTCTGACTTTCTGACTTTCTGATTTTCCAACATTGTGACTTTCTGACTTTCTGACTTTCTGACTTTCCGACTTTCTGACTTTCTGACTTTCTGAATTTCTGACTTTCTGACTTTCTGACTTTCTGACTTTCTGAATTTCTGAATTGCTGACTTTCTGACTCTCTGACTTTCCTACTTTCTGATTTTCTGACTTTCTGACTTTCTGACTTTCTGACTTTCTGACTTTCTGACTTTCTGACTTTCTGACTTTCTGACTTTCTGACTTTCTGATTTTCTGACTTTCTGACTTTCTGACTTTTTGACTTTCTGACTTTCTGACTTTCTGATTTTCTGACTTTTGACTTTCTGATTTTCTGACTTTCTGACTTTCTGACTTTCTGACTTTCTGACTTTCTGACTTTCCGACTTTCTGACTTTCTAACTTTCTGACTTTCTGACTTTCTGACTTTCTGGCTTTTCGACTTTCAGACTTTTTACTTTTTGACTTTCTGACTTTCTGACTTTTTGACTTTCTGACTTTCTGACTTTCTGACTTTCTGACTTTCTGACTTTCTGACTTTCTGACTTTCTGAATTTCTGACTTTTTGACTTTCTGACTTTCTCACTTTCTGACTTTCTGATTTTCTGACTTTCTGACTTTCTGACTTTCTGACTTTCTGACTTTCTGACTTTCTGACTTTCTGACTTTCTGACTTTCTGACTTTCTGACTTTCTGACTTTCTGACTTTCTGACTTTCTGACTTTCTGACTTTCTGACTTTCTGACTTTCTGACTTTCTGACTATCTGACTTTTCGACTTTCCGATTTTCTGACTTTCTGATTCTGTGACTTTCTGACTTTCCGACTTCCGATTTTCTGACTTTCTGACTTTTTGAATTTTCGACTTTCTGACTCTCTGATTTTCTGACTGTCTGACCTTCTAACTTTTTGAGCTTTTGACTTTCTGATCTTCTGACTTTCTGACTTTCTGACTCTCTGACTTTCTGACTCTCTGATTTTCTGACTTTCTGAATTTCTGACTTTCTGACGCTCTGACTTACTGACTTTCTGACTTTCTGACTTTCTGACTTTCTGACTTTTTGACTTTCTGACTTTCTAATTTTCTGACTTTCTGACTTTTGATCAGGGTACGATGAGCCTTTTTTGCCTTTAAATCTAGCACCTAATTCAACTCGTTGAAGTTAACTGAATTATAGAGCCACAGCTTGACTAGTTTATATTTGACTTTTTTTTTTTTTTTGTTTCGATTATAGTCGTTTTACCATCTTTATGGCATTCGCGACTTTATCAACGTTGCAGTTGGCGGATCGCTATTGAAAAACTATCCGGTACAACTGTGTTCGATGTTTACTCTTGGGCTCGAACTCGCGGACATCGGCTCAGGAGACAACAGACTTGCCAACTGAGCTATATCACAAGCCCATTTTGCCCATTGGTTAGGTTTCGGAGTCATAATCAGAAGAATCGAGTGATTCCTGGTCGAGGTGATTTTTTTTTCTTTTACCATTTAAATATAATCGATTATTTTGATTGTTGCATTATACGGCCAAACAAAGCAATAGAAACATAATGTATGAGTTAATGTGAAATGTTTGTATTCAACAAACAGACAAAAATTATTTTTATATTGCTTTGTTTGGTGGATCTGCTACCATTGCACTGTTTGGTGCAAAATGTATCGATCATGAATGGTAAATGGAAAAAAAATCGCCTCGACAAGGAATTGAACTCGGGTCCTCTGATAACCTCCACGACATCTCACCAATAGGCCAAAATCGTCAGTTGAAACTAGTCAAGCTTTTGCTCTATAACTCAGTTGACTTCATCGAATTGAATTCGCTGCTAGATTCTACGGCAGAAAACGCTCATCTTGCCCCGATTAATGGTGCCTATACTGCCCCAGTGGGGGTTCTGATTATGCCCATACAATGACTGATTTTGAGCTTTCGGTAAAAAAAAATTATAATGCATTTTTTCAGCAAGTTTCAGTCAATTAGAAAATAGACTTTTTTAGTGTCTGAACACGAAACAATGATGTAGCTCACATTTTTAAGGTTTTTTTTTTGGTTCTTTGGGTGGAGCCGTTGAGCCTTCATCTTCCCTAAATTGATTTCAAATATTTCTTTTAGTTTCCAGCTTTATAAGTTTATCAGTTATCAAGCATGATTCCACAAACCATATCACCGAAACAACAAGTGACAGTCAAAATCTGACGAATTGTTTTAACGCAGGAAGCCAAAACCCTCCAAAATCAGTTATTCTACAAAATCATAAAAGATGCATTCATGTCTGCACCCTTAAACGCAATTTCGCTGTATTCCATTAAAAATGTATCCCTCATTTTCCTCGAGCATTCAGCCAATTATTTCGCTAACGTTTCCCAGGCACAATTTCCGGAAACACCCTCGCCACTGCCCTAATGAAAACCGCGAGGCTAAAAACATTTCACAAGTGCGTTCGTGCGTGCGTGAGTGCCAAAGTCGCGCGATATTGCTTTTGGCGCTTTGACAATACCAAAAGGTAGCTTACCTATAGCTTAGCTAGCTCGGTACCAACACGTGTATTTGTTTTTTATTCTCTATTTTGCCGTGCTTCAGTTGGTAGAAAATTTGTCCCATCTCAGCGAACAAAAACATCAACAGACGCCTGGGTTTCTGTATCGCGCGCCAGGGCCAAAGTGCGTGTTCGTGATGTTTTTGGCGTACCACACTCGATGCTCGAATCCCCTAAACATCATCCTGCTCCCCCCAAGGATCGGAGACAATTTTGAATTTTAATGACATTTCCACTCGTTGTGTATCTCGTAATTGGATAACGCGCGGGTTGGATTTTTTTTCTCCTGATTCCTTTCGGTGCTCTTTTGTTTGAGTACTTTGCACAAATGGGATGTTTCCAGTGTTTTCTTTTTTTTTCTCCTATCAATCGATTGAACTCTGGATTATTCCACCACACCACGGGGTATTCAACCACATTTGCAGCATGTGTGACACATGCAGTTATCATTCGGAAAATGTTCAATTTAATTTAAACTTTGCTGATTACTTCATCCGTAAGTGGGCTAAACGTATGTATGTTTGGCTAGAAAAAAAGGGGTTTGAGGTCCAAATTAAAATGGGAACAATTTGTCCAAATGGAAAACCAAATGAAGGAAGTTTCCCAATTATTAGTCATGATTGCACTAGCACTAGGATGTAATAACTTTGTCTAAATTTTATAGCTTGATACTTGAACTTAAAACCGTTTGTGTAACTAGCATATGCAATTATTTTTCAATTACATTGTAGAACACTTAGAATTACCTTCGCATCCTAGTGACGTCGAAGTTACGGTCTTCGACAAAGTGGTTCAGTGGAAAATTTCTTATAAATAATTTAGCACAAAACCATAAGCAGGCTCGGTTCCACCGAAGAAACAAAAACTATGTTGATTTTTCAGGACTTATTATTCAATTTTCCAATAAAAACGAAAAAGGTCAAATTCACTCATGTAAACTTTACTTAAAAATTCGTCCAAAATGTAGGATGAGTTTTGAACAAGATATAACCTTTTTAGACCCCAAAGTTTATGAAATTAAAAAATGCGATTTGTGGTCATTTTTCATGAAAGATTGTATTGGTTCCTGAGAAATTATGTATGTGTACATACGACTGGTTTAAATAAGACCAAAAAATAACTAACGGTTTAGGGGGTTTTCAGCTCAACTATGATATTTTTGACGGCTCTAGGATTTTACATAGGCTGTAGCAAAAAAAAAAAATAATGGGAATGACAGGCAAATGATAGGTAATGTGCAAGTTGAGACCCCATACATCCAACCATCGAGTAGTGGCCATAGCACCTCTTGTCTTACAACTCCGATTCTGAACCCCGGTGGATGCTTTGGTCGCATGCGAACGGAGATATGGGACTTTGTACGCATCTATTCTCCATGTCAAGAGCGGCGTGTGGATTGCAACAACGTCCTGGTGATGTTCGGGACCCAAAACAGCAACATCAAGACGGTCCTCCTGCGAGATAGTGGAGTTTTCTGCGGGCCAAGCGAGCCCAAAACCACAAAAAAACACAAGCAACGACCAATGAACAACAAATTTCGGATGGTAATCGGCAAAGACCCACGAGACAAAATGGAACCAGCGATTGGAAACATGAAACATGGAACTGCCGATCTCTAGATTCCATGTCCAAAGCATTGAAAAGCCGTAAATTCTATTTCGTAGCGCTGCAGGAGGTATGCTGGAAGAGCTCTACGATACGATCGTTCCGAGATGGTCATACCATCTACCAGAGCTGTGGCAATGCACACGAGCAAAGAACAGCTTTCATAGTGATGGGGAAGATGCAGAAACGCGTGATCGTGAGCATCCGACCGAACCACGAATGTGGCGGTTGAAGATCAAAGGCCGCTTCTTCAACTTCAGCATCATCAACGTGCACAGCCCTCACGTTAAGTACCGGCGACGATAACGACGAATTCTTCGCGCAGCTGGATGGTGAATGCGACTGGCTCCGCTGAATGAACAGGCTTCATTCCATTTTCAGGGGTACCACAAGGCAGTTGTTTGGGTCCATCACTGTTCACGCTATTCTGCAACGATAAAAACATGCTTCTTGTTGAATGAAGAGCAGGCATGTCAAACTGGGGGTTCGCGGGCCGCATGCGGACCGCTGCTTTGGTCAATGCGGCCCGCGTAGCCCCGTCTTAATTTATCACAAAATTCCCAACTAAACAGAAGTACGCTGGCTTTCCTGCCACAAAATTTTAAAAAGATTTTTTTTTGCTTAAACGAGTTTGACATGTCTGATGTAGAGTAATCCTGTATGCAGATGATCTGAAAATATTTCTGACAATTCTAAGAAGATTTATGCGTTGGCTTGGGAGAACCCTCTAAACCTGCCACCGTGTGCTCTGCGTTGTGCTTCATTGGGACTCCAATAGAGTATCCATTTCTCAGCTATTTTAGCGATCCCGGGAATCGGTAAATCTGACGTTTTTTTTACCGAGAAATATTAATTATTGTCATTCCATCCCAAATATTTTACTAGCATCTGCTGCAACTTCATCCTTGGATTCGAACAGTCTTGGTGCCAGTTTGATATCCTGTACATTTCTCGTATACTGCAATCCTCTTTCACTTCTTATCATTACCTTTGCTCCATCTCTCTTTAAGATTATATATTTCTCAGCTTAGCTTAGCTTAGCTTGATTGACTACTCACATCCACCTTTATTCATTGAATCCGAAATACTATCATTCATTTTAACAAAATTATTTTTGGTGGAAGAGTACATTTTACATTTCATTTCAGATGCATTATATGTACTAAATTTTTTTTTTTTAAAAATGGATAACATTGTTGTTAAATTTGCATTTCGAACTCCATAATCGCAGGCGTGGCTAAGTGGAACTAGTTTCACATCGCCAATGGTTGCTACTCCGTGATTGACAGAGGCCATCAATTTTGTTCAAAGGTCAAAAGAATGGTGCCTGGGACTGGCAAAACATTCACAGTGCACAAAATTGATGCTCTCTCTTTAAACATCAATAACGGCGCCGGCCACGTCATAGTAGTCAATGGATAGAGAGAAAATGTAGAAAAAGGATTGAAAGAATTAAAATTTGCGCTTTAGGACCGAGGTCACCTCTGCATCCTAGCAAGTAATTTTGGTTGGAGGTGTGGATGCTAGGATGTGACCAGGAGACACTTTTGACTAGTATGATCAGTGCTGCAAATAATCAGTGTCAGCTTTCAATTTTCAATTGAATTTACTGCAGTATACGCTCAGTTCATTTCTATCTGCATTCATCGGATAATGAACAGAAAGCTCAATCCCGAAAGCACTCTGTATACTCATTCACGAATCGGTAACATCGGTGCTCAGTATACATTCAGGCTGTTTGCAGGTTCATTAGATTATCCAATCTTCATTTTCAGTATCAATTCGATTATCATTAAGTTTAATTGAATGGTGACAGAGCTTTCGATGCGCTAGACTTGCGGAAATTGAATAATTACTGCTGAGATTTCTATTGTAGAGGTGGGAAGGTTGAGAAATAAGTGTTCGGGTTGACGAGAAGAACGCTGGCGAGGGAGCGCGTGGGACGAATGTGGGGGACAAAACTATGACAAAATTATGACACAAATATGACTAAAATTTGGCAATAGAATGACAAAACATGACAAAGATATGACAAAAAAATACAAAAATCTATAACTATAAATCTATATATTTTTTTTTCTCTTATTATAGACACTTTACCACGTTTGTGGCGTTTGTGTCTTATAAATCTATAAATGTATAACAAAGATATGACCAAAAATACAAAAATCTGACAAATTAGGCTTAAATTTCACAATATAATTAAAAAAAATCAACGCATCTCTTTCAAAAATATGACAAATGTGATAAAAATATGACAATTTTTTTTTACCAAAACGACAAAATTTTGCAAAAATATAACAACTGACAAAAAATGTGACAACTATAATAAAAATATGATAGTATATTGGCAAAAAAAATCAAAAATAAGACAAGCGTGGTAAAAATATGACGAATACCGTCAAACGGGGCATCATGCAAAAGCAGGTTCTGTATACCACAACACTCATTCCATTTTTATTTAAATATACTGCTATGAAGTTATCATTGAATGATAAGAAATTGATAATGACATAGTTTTTAACATAGTGAAAGATTTTTTGAAAGCTTTTGATTCGAGCCTAGCCTAAGGGTCCGGCGCCGATTGACCGACGCATAGGGCTGAGATAAAAGATCTCCACTGTTGGCGATCCGGAGCCAGCGTCTTCACTTGCTGCCAGCCAAGGTTCTCGTCAACTGTGCGGATTTCAGCGGTTAGACTTCGCCGCCACGAGCTTTTGGGCCTGCCTCTTCTTCAATTCCCATCTGGATTCCAGTCAAGCGCCTCTCTGCAAATCTCGTTTTCATCTTTTCGCAGCGTGTGCCCAATCCATCCCCATTTACGTTCCCGAATCTCGATTTGACGTTTGAGTTGAAGATTCGGATCTTAATTCGTATATAGATCTGGCGTGAGCGCCAGATGTTTCAGAGACTCGCAAACGCAAATCGGGCTTTTCTGATCCGGGTTTCAATGTCCTTCTTAGTACCACCATCAGGCTTAATCTGGCTACCAAGATACTGGAAGCACTCCACTGTCTCAACCTGTTGTCCAGCTACCACGAAATTGGAACGATTTTGAGACCTGCTGCCTTGGAGCTTTCGGTGAGGTCGTCGAGTTTGCTCTGCATGTCTTGTTGTGTTTGGGCGAGCAAAACAATATCGTCTGCCTTTTGATTCTCATAACAAAATTAAAAATAAGCAATAGATGTACAAATTCTGACATTTTTCGATGCCGTAAAAAAAACATTACCCAGTATGACGGATTGGCTTAATGATATCACCTACAAATTTTATATTGCTTTCATTATCCAACACTGTTGGTGTTAAAATATTTTTCGCACAATCACTCGATTTTTTTAAATAAATATTTTTATAATTTAGTTACCTTTCTGGGGCAAAATGCAACAAAACGCAAATGAAAACTAAACCTCATAGGGTAAAACTGTACAAAACGCACCAGCGGGGTAAGATGGCCGATGCCATTATTTCTCAAATATACACTAACCAACGGCTTCGAATAATATTTTTCTTCATTTATATTGTAGCAAACAAGCTTTTTCATCATTCAATAGATGAAAAGTTCACAAAAACTACTTCAGTTCTTAGAAACAGAAGAGCTAATGGAATCAGCGTGAAACTTGTTATTTTTCATAAGTAACATTTAAGGTTTTATGGTAAAACAGCCTGCGCAATCTGATAAAACTACAGCTTATCGTTTATCCACTCATGTGCACTTTCGGAAGACAATAAAATTTTTGTTGTATTTTATTAACTTCCTACAAAATTTCATCAAAAATCGTTCATATGAAAATTGGGGCAGAATGCCCACAAGATCACGTGTTTTACGCTTAAATTTCGAATGCTGTTAACTTTTGAGAAAACCCAAATATCAAAACAAGATGCCATATTTTTTATTTGCTGACTCTCAAATTACGATATCAATGCATAACTATAACAAATTTCGTTCTTGTTCGAGTCAAAACGGTGCCGTCAATGTCGTCAAACCAGGTAAAATTATGACAAAGTGATAAAAATATGACAAATGTCATATCTTTCAGATTGTTGTCATTTTTTTTACCTAATTTGTCATAAGTTTGCCATGTTTTTACATTTAATTGTTAATTTTTTGTAATAATTTGTATTATTTTTTGCCATATTTTTATCACATTTGTCAAATTTTTATCGCATCTGTCAGATTTTTGTCATGTTTTTGTTATATTTTTGTCATTTTAAAGGTAATTTTTTTGTCATATTTAGGTCATAATTTTGTCATATTTGTTAGATTGCTGTCATTTTATTGTAAAATTTTGTAACGGGTATAAAAAAACACCATTTTCACGATTTTTTTCTAGAGCTATCGTTCAAACAAATGTTTTCTAATTTTTTGCATTATACAAAGCATTGTTGAAAGAACATTAAGTAATTTTTTCGTAGAAAAATATTGAAAAATGAGCCGGTGAGGGAGCACTTTCGAGGATGTCTTTAAGAAAACAGGATTTGCGGTGGACACTGTATTTCAGCATAGAATCATCTGAAGTCAAAAAATCAGAGCAAAATATTTTTAATAGATGTTTTTCTGGACCCCAACGTTTTTATTTAACTTAAAAATGAAATTTTTGTGCCTGTTTGAAGTAAAAACTACGATTTTTCACGAAAAAATCCGCCATTTTTCACCTGTAAAATCTCCCCAAACTAAAAAAATCAAAAAAGAAAAACGTTGGGGTCTGGTATTTTATATGTAGAAAATATGTTCCAAATTTGAAAAGAATCGGATAAGTAGTTTTCAAATGACGATGTCCACGGACTTTAGAAATGTGCTTTCGAGAAAAACGCGTTTGAAGTTTCTGCTCTTGCTTTCTTGCAGTATAAGATAGGAGGAGATAAAGGCCTATAACTTCTACAGTTTTGCTTCAATTGACTTGAAAATTTGATACATCATTCTTGAAATGTTTTACAATAAGAAAATAAAAAAATAAAAAAGTCGATTTTTTGAAAGTGTTAGACCCTACCCCCCCCCTTAACTGAATTCTGTAATGACAGCCAGCCGAAAAAGGGGTCGTTTGCATCTGAATTTGCCACTCACTTATTTACGATCGTTTTGGGAAAGTAGTTTATAATCATAATTTCTCTTGGCGTTGCCAATTGAAAAGCCGTTCTGGCCAGGCACGTGTCCATTTCAACAGATGAGCGAACGCTTTCTCCGCAAGGAGCAACGCGTGCACGCACTTTCGGCATACATAAATAACAACCCGTACAGAAAACACAAAAACAGTTTTCCCGGTTTTCTTCCATATCATTTCACCAACCGAAAACTGTATCTCTTTTCAGCAGAAGACTTGCTTTTCAATAAACGCGGCAAAATTGTTAATTTACGATTATGATTATGTTTACTTATTTATGCATCGATATATACATTTTTCCCAATCGAGCGTGTGCTTCTTCCATTCGCATTCGCACATCGATATTGGGTGATAGTGTCCCCTTGCCGTATTCTTTTTTTCCTTTCCGGTGTAGATTTTGGCAAAAATGCTTGCTTCCGTCAGCACTAAATATTTCGCGAACGTCATTTTCATCCCCTCTGCCAAACAGGAATCTGGGAAATCTGGTACCGTCGCGTCGTCGTCGTTGTCGTCGTAGTACCTAACTGTCAGTGATTGCCCTCTCTTGGATCGGAATGGCAGGGAGCGGCAAGTGATGTCGACATCCGCCGGGAAAGTGTCAATTTTCAAAAATTGATTATTGCTGCAACATCATATGTATGAACGTGGCGCCATCAAGCACGTGTAGCATAGGACCGAAATAGGTACCAGGGAACAACCGGGATGCCAACTGTTGTAGCTCGTGGATCGTGGCGGGAATTTTGACGATGACGTTGATGCCGACGAAGGGCCCCGAGGGAATGGCGAAGAATAGCGGGAAACCCAATTTTGCTAAATTGAATCCGATAATCTGTTTATTGTTTCGAAAGCAATCTCGGCGGTGTGATATTTGAGACGGATATGTGCTCAAGATTGGATTTGAAAATTAGAAAGCAATTACGGGAAATCAGAAGTTATTATGTGTAGGGTGATTATGATATTTAATTGACAAAAAAGAATGAATCTCCAGTTTTTGATGTTGCCAATATAATATGCATATGTAAAAATAATGATGGCTTGTTTTATTTCCAACTTAGAGCTATACCTAATATCATTTTCAACTAATTAACTCATGGCTTGTGCATTATACAATTCCAACAATTTCGACTCAGAACTAAAGTCAAAACCTCGAAATCTTATCCAAAGTCAAAAATTCTTCTACAGTTTTTCGAAAAAAATCTTATTTGTTGTTTGAAATTCATTTCCGAACATAGAATTTCAATAATCTTGTCAAATGGCCCAGATTTTTCCCGAATCTTGGAACTTTATATACTGAATCAAAAAAAAATTTATGTTGAGTCGGTTGAATTATGTACCTATATGAGTCTAATTTTTTTAAATTAACTTCATCAAAAATAATGTAAATAATTCGTTTGAAATGTGATTTAAAATCTACTGATGTATTTCGATATCTATAAACAAAAGTCAAGTATTTTTCTTTATGATTTTAATCTAGTAATTTTGATATTGGCCCCGGATTTGCACGGCCTGGACACTTGTGGAAACTTATTTGGAAAGTTAGGTAAGTATTGGGATACGAAAAATATTTCAATGATTATTGGAGACCCCTCCCCCTTTTTTGTAAAAAGGCGGAGGGGGCTTCTTTCATATTTTTTTTACATAACTCATAAACTAATAAAGCAAATGGAACCAAATTTGGAATGGGAGGGTATTTGAATACGAAAAATATTTCTAAGATTATTTGAGACCCATCCCTCTTTCTAGTAGGGAGAAATAAAGGGGGGAGAGGCCTCTTTTACAATTTTTTTCACAACTCAATAACTAATTAAGCAAATGGAACCAAATTTGGCATGGGCAGATATTTGGGAACGTGACATGTTCTAATGATTGTTTGAGAACCCTTCCTTCTTCCAGTGGGGAGAAAGGAAAGTGGAGGGGAGTTTATACAATTTTTACATCATAACTCAAAAACTACAACAGCAAATGGAACCAAATTTGGCATGGAACGATATTTGGGTACGAGAAATGCTTCTTTGAATATTTGGTATCCCTCACTCCTTCAAAGAGGTGGATGAAAAGGGGGAGGTCTCCCTTACAATTTTCAGTATAACTGGAGAGTTGGTCGAGCAAATTGAACCATATTTGGCATATGAGGGTATTTGGATTCGAGAAATGTTTCTATCATAAATAGAAGCCCCACCTGCATAACTCGAGAATTTATCGACCAAATGAAACCCAATTTGGCATCAAAAAGTATTTGAGTAAGAAAAATACTGTTTCTATGTGAAACAATTCCTTTCTTGCAATAGGATGATAGAATTGGGAATATGGGAAGGGAAGAGGAGGCTTACATTTAACTTTTGTGTTTACAAAATCCGAGAAATGGACAAAACTTAATATGGAAATTCATTTTGGTATGATTCTATGATTATCTGACACACCATCCTTCTTTCAATGAGTAGGTACATAGGAGGAGGGAGGTGAGCCCAATACAAATTTGTTAGCATAAGTTCTCTATTTATGCTAACAAATGGAAACAAATATGGCATGGAAAAGTACTTGGTTACGAGATATCTTTCTACGATTGTTATAGATCCTTACGCTTTACAGTGTAAATATGGAAAGAAAGGAGGAGGGTTTATTTAAATTTTGTTGTAAAGCTTAAAAACTTATCAACCAATGGAACTATATTTGATATAAGAGGATTTTTGGGAACGAAAAAATTAGTTATGATTATTAAAAATCACGACCTCCATTCAGCAGGGAGAGAAAGGAAGGACCGGGGAGGGGCTCTCTTATCAGTTTTCCAGCATAAATCCAGAACATATCAAGAAAAAACAACCATATTTTATAAGTTAGATTGTTTGCGTACGATTAATTTGAGACCGTCCAGACAGCTTCAAATTATCAGATCTTTAACACAAATATATAGAGCAAGATTTAGAATATTCGTTTAAGTTATCTTTGTGTTGCAATTCGAAACTCCAGCTGCAGCTCTCATTTTATAGCGGTTGCTTATAAATTATGAGCAAAAATAATAAAATAATAAAAATTTGAATAATTTTTTAAAATATCATTTGATTTTGAAAGGTATAGCAAAGCACACCGGGTCAGCTAGTTTCTAATAAATTCACATTGAAAGCCAAAAATTCGGAATACAAACAGTGTAATTCTGGTTGATATTCTGACCCAAATATTGCTTTTAAGCTCATAATTATTTAGAACTATTATCTTGAACTAAGATTCAAAAATCGTTTCAAACTTGGAATTCATATTTCGAACTCAGGTTCAAAGGCAGTACTCAGATTAAAAATTCAAATTCAGCTCGAAGTTAAGTTTTTTATTCAGGATTAAAATATCTAAGTGAGAATTTCATTAAGGATTCAAATTACAGGTGATCGCAGTCGCAGTTTCATAGTCTTGATTCTGGTTTAAAAATTAAATTTTATTTTCAATCAGAGTTGGTTTAGATCACACATAAAAAAAATCACACATTTCAATAAATCATGAAATAAATTATTGATAATTACCTTTTGTGGCCAAAGCAAATATAATATATTTTTTTTAAATGAAATCCTCAAATCCCTTATTTATTTTTTAGAATTTTTTTAAAAAAAATGGCAACTGCTACAATTATTTTCCATAGATAGAAATTAGAATGAATATCTTACAGTGACCTTACTATTAATGTAAAATAACTCAAACCTGAATAATTGCATAGAATTTTAAGCAATAATCTTGATTTTTGTAAAAAAAAAAACATGAATGGTTCTATTCTCATTTCGCACTTTTTTTCATATTCTGGTCCTCAACGCCAAAAATTCGTATAATAAAAATACCGTAAAATAGCGAAAATGTTTTTCTCAAACTTTCACTATTTTAAATGTGAGAAAAGGATTGTTTTACGTTATTCCCCTAGCTATACCCTGACCCCCATACAAGCTTAATCCCTGTGTGCGTTGCAACCCTTATAACAATTTAGAATCACTGAACATCGACTTATTAGCAGTTTATCAAGAACAATTCATTTTTTTTTTCGATTAAGAAGCCTTCGAAGGTTATTTTATCCAATAATTCAAATTTTTAGTTATATGCTATGCTTAATATGCTGAAACACTAATATTTCTCTATTGTACTGATATTCAAAATTATCTGCTTCAAAGAAAAAATTAGAAGAAACCCGGTCCATCCTGCTTGCCCAGATATCGAGGTAAAAGTTTGACCGGATCTATCCACAATATCCGCAAAATATCATCCAAAATCTCAAATTAAGTTGACACATGGCCGTAGAAACAGGGGGTGGGGGGTTAAACCCCCCTGCATAAGGTCCAAAAAATGCCAACAGCAATGTTCTTCTCTAATTTTAAAAATTGAACTCAGAACTAAAGCCAAAACCTCGAAATACTATCCTAAATTCACAATCCTCCTACAGTTTTTTTTATTTTCTCCCTTGTTGAAATATATTCCCGAATATCGCATTTCAATATCGTTAAAGTAAGCTTATACGATTGTCCAGATTTTGTCCGACTTTTACACTTTTTTTGATAAATCAAACAAAATTTTGCTCAATTTGCTATCTTATTTCAAAATTGTTCTGATATTTAATATATGCCTTGAGGAAGGCTAAGACCAAAGGCCGAAACGTCAGGTAAATTTAAATTTAGTATTTGCTTTCTTTTGACAATAATAATAATAAATAAAAAAAATGAACTTTTAGGAAAACTTTTGTTGCACCCAAATTTTTTGTAACAATTTTATCAGAATTAAAATGAAGGTTTTTTTTTTGGTAGTTTGAAATATGATCGACTTATGTGTTTTGTTAAAAAAAACAATTTTTCAAATGTTTTTCTTGAAAATTTTAATCAAATAATTAGGATATTGGCGGATATTGAGGAAAATAACCCAGATTCGCACGGCTCGGGAAAAGTCTGGAAAACTAAGGTTAGAATTATTCCGGAATTTGAGGTTCCAAATTTCATTAATAAATTAATGTTAAAACTCTATGTCTGCATCCAGATTCCGGAATCTGTTTACGTTTTATTGCTCTTTTAAATTAGTTTAGGTCATCAGGCAAAATCCGAGCATTTGTTTTTAAAACTGACGACCTGAAATCCGAGCAATATTTGGGAAAATTTGGTCAAAACCCAATAATTTCTCAACAAAATTCAAGAAAAAAAAAATTGAAAAACAAATTTTTTCATCAAAATTTTTCGAAAGATTTCAAATCGTATTTTAGGCATCGAAAAAACTTTCAATGATTGTTTTTGTAAAACTTACTCAAAAAAATTTCGTTGTGGACGCATAAATAGAAAATTTTTACGACACAATTTGTATTTTTTTTCAGTTTGCCAAATAAAGTAAAAAATCCGGGCAAAAACCGGGCAAAAACCGGGCAAAATCCGGACTTTTTACAATAAAATTCAGGCACCCGGGCCGATCGGACTGTTCCCAAATTTCGTATCAAATATCCGGGCAAACTCGGATAAAACCGGGCAATCTGGCAACCTTAGTTCAGCAGCATTATGAAGTCGCTCGTATAGTAGTGTTTCAAAAACTTTAGACAACCAACAGAGTTTCGAAATGGGTCTATAATTCTCCACCCCATGAATATTTACCGATTTATGGATTGGGGTTATGGCAGTGGTTTTCCAGATACTAGGAAAAATACCATCATTTAGAGATCCATTGAATATAATGCGCAGTGGTTCGGCTATTGTTTCTAGTGATCGCTAGTATAAAACACGATGGAATACCGTCCGGGCCGGGCCCTTATGTTGGATCAACAGCTTTAAGGGCTGCCAAGACTTCACGGTTGGTTAAAATAGGCTGAGGGAGGGTTTTGTCAAAGCTAGGCAATGCTTCGGAATACTCGTTGATGGCAGGTGGGATATTTGAAGAATAAATAAAACACTCTTGAAGAATTCAGCTAACAGATCAGCAGATTCATGGGTAGTTTCAGATGACCGACGACCGTCAAATAAGACTCGCGATGGAAAACTGCTGACGGAACGTCATGATTTTATGAATTTCCAGAATTATGATGGCTTATTTTTCATTTCCCTTTCCATATTATTGATATCTTCTGAATACGGTATTACGTAGCGCTGAGTAAGCTCGTACACTTACCTACGTTCAATTTCAATTTTTGTGCGTCCACACGGGAATAATTGACTATTCCTACGGTGATCGTCGATTCCTGAGGGCCTGAGCCCTATAACATATGTAAAACGAGTCCAGTAACTCGACTCGACTCTAATCACTGTCGAGTCGAGCGAAATGTCTTATTACGGTAGTCGAGTTAAATTGATCGAATTAGTTTTTTGAGCACGAATGGCGGCTGTCATGTTGAAATTTTTTGCAATTGACTCAGTCGAGCTATTCGGCTGAAATTTGACTCGACTCGACTACTGTAATACCAAAGTGGCTCACTCGAGGAAAATGACTCGTGACTCGTCGTATGTAATAAGGTCCATAATCTGTGGATTCATTGTGTACAAAGTTGAAGGCAAGGATAATTTATTTCGTATGGCAGCCCTCATTTCATAACTTCTGTTTAAAATATTTGAAGCAAGTTGTTTACTTTTCTTTCATCCTGCCTACTTAAGAAGGGTAATACGTAAATGATTTCGAATAGATGTTTTGAATACCAATGAAGATGAAAGTAGGCGTTGACCCAAATGCAACTCACGCGTTTTTCAGTGCTCGTAAAATTTTATTAAATTTATTGTTTTTCAAGTAAAAATATAGACAGTTTTGAGGGAAACATTACCATAAAATAGCCGGGAATGATCATCACAAGATGATGTAACAGGACTCGGTTTCAAAAACAAGTATATCGTTTTATAGTGATTTTGCTTTTGCATAGCTTCGGTCACGGCGGTTCAGTTTCGTGATTATTCTTCGATGGTTCTTGTCTCGCCAGCTAGGTGCTAGTTTGTTTCGGTCTAAAGCTTTACACCTAGTTGAGTGTTAGAAAATAAGTGTCGATCTGGGAGATTTCGGGAAGTTAACGTTCAGAAAATAACTGAACAAGGAGAGTATTCAGAGCAATTGTGAACGAAGCAAAATGATGGGAAACTATAGAAAATTGCAAATTACTGGTTATGTTTTATCCATACGTGTTTTGCATCTGAATGGTGGCGGACTACTTAAATAGTGGATAAATGTGATTTTAAAATGGAAGTTTGGAATACTTAATATAGTGCATACTTAACAGATCGGAAAAAAGCACACACGGAAAATCGTAGTGCGGGGAAATTTAGGGAGCTAGCTTGTTTTTTACATGTTGCAGCTACCAAGGTTCATAAGGTTGTATTAGAAGTGGATTCAAACTGGTTCAAACTTGTGCGGATATGGTTAGACAGGAAGAAACGTGCCGCAATGGATTCGTAAAAGACCGGAAGTAAAGTATTAGTTCCCATGTATTCCAAGATTATCGATACAAGTGCAAATTTGTTAGCATCGTAGCATCTCTGGGTACAACAAACATTTGGTATTTGTGTACATTTAAATATTTTTCTACGCATCAATCCTATCTGCCAAAAAGAATTTCCTATAAACAAAATTAACCTTTCCCCTTGCTATCTGATACAGTATCTTTATATGTAGGGTCGTATGAGTTCTCTGCACCTGAAAAGTTTATTTGGCTCTTCAGATCACCCCTATATGATTACGCATTGACTTGTCACGGTGTGCATTATGGTATTTTCCATACTTATTTTCAATGTCACCGTTTGAAATGAGTTTTGAACCAAGGTATTCATTTTGGCATCTAATGTTGGGTTGATTATTTGTTGTACCTCGTATATCAGCCAATGCTAGATGTGTTTAGTCACCCAATGCTATGCTATGCTATGCTATGCTATGCTATAGATGTTTTAAATACCAATGAATCAGTAAACAGCCCTGGTAAAGAGGTAACGCTATCAGCTATCTCGCAGGTTCAACGCCCACTAATGATAGCAAATTTCTTTTTTGATGAATTTTAAAACTGCTCTGAAACTATTTCCCGGCAAAAAACTATCATCATCTCAATCATGTAAAAGGAAGCGAAATGCTTTTAAAATGTGATTCGATATTTCAAGCATTTTATGAAAAAAGATCTGAGATTCACTTGGAACGATTGCGATAGAAAGTTTTTTCAATCTTAGAACCAAAACCAGCTTCTCGAAATGCTCCACCATCAAGGGCCCATCCATGTTCTTCATTAATTTTTATAAACCGTAACTAATGCCTCGTCGTGCAGTCAAACCTGCAAATGTCGTCCTGCACATAAAAATAAATAAATATACACAAAACAGGAGCATTCAAGGAGGAAAGCATCAAGAAGCAGAAAGGAAAAAAAGCTGTAAGATCCACTATAGCTCGAAAGATGATGACGAGAAAACTGTCCTGAAGATAACGATCCTTTTTATGAGCATTTAAAATTCAAATGAGACTGAAAGAGAAAAAAATAAAAATAATTGCCAACAAACAGCATCAGCGTGTGGTGGCTTTCAGGAACAAACACCCTGGGAATGATGAAACGCAGCATCTGGAAGGGGGACACGAACATTTTCCTTCATGATACGTTTCGCCACCCGGATTTTTCATTTTCCGTTA
This sequence comes from Uranotaenia lowii, assembly GCF_029784155.1. Lineage (NCBI taxonomy): Eukaryota > Metazoa > Arthropoda > Insecta > Diptera > Culicidae > Uranotaenia > Uranotaenia lowii. The sequence goes on along the minus strand of NC_073692.1, from coordinate 397,738,029 downwards.
ACGTTGAGCTGATTTTTTTTTCATAAAAAGCCTCTATATGCATGAGTGTTTGAAACTGCCAACACAAACGTTTGGTGCAAATTTTCCCGGAAACGATACGCCGTAATAAACATATCTTCTGGCAATTCCCGCAATTTTCACGAGCGCCAAGTAATTACTATTTAATTTCTGGGATGCCCATATACGGTAGAGTGCTCTTCCCAAAATTGCCACGAATAACGTGACGATCCATCCATCGGAAAGTGCATCGTAAAATAATTTTCAGTGCGTTATTGCTGTTTGTTGGTGTTTTTGTTTTGGTTTCGGAATCTGCCATCATTTACCATCCGGGGCGGCAGGAAGATTTTCCTTCTCGAAAACCGCCAGGCAGCTAGAGATGAGTGCCATATTTCAACCGGGATTTACGATTTGAATATGCCCGATTATAAATTGTGGAATCGTGCCCCGAAACTAAAGCTGAGCTGGGCTTCTTTAATGAGTCAACCGAAGGGCGGTTTATGGCACACTCCCGAGGATACACTGAATGCCAACATTTATGACCATTCCCGCAACTTCGAATAATTAGTGGTGAGCTGGGTGAAGACATTCATTCAGTTTGTCGGTCCTTTCCTGGATTGGGCTCGATGTTTCGGTTCTGATAAATAGGTGGTGCGAATGTTGCAAAATAAAAAGGGAATTGAGCGCTAAATTCGAAATTTGATACTTCATTTATTTTTTGGAGCCTGGAAAATAGGATGGTCCAAAAAGCGTAGTAATCGACTCCTTGCGTCAATTCGAGTACGGATGTTCATTTTTTATGGAAACTTTAAAAAGTTTCTGAATATCTACATCTTCGTGAGCTTTATTTGGAAGATTTTAAACGACTGAAAAAATCATTTTAAGAAACTGCACACAAGTCGCTTCAAATTGATGGCAACTGTGAGTTAATAAAATTTGAACTTACATATATACGCTACAGAAACTCCACACTACTACCACTTTTTCAAAAAAGTTTGTAAAAACGGATTTACAGATATACAAGCTCGAACAAAAAATTATTCTCGAAACCGGGATAAAATTTCCAATGTTGTCATCAGAAAAAGCTTTTAAAAATAAACGAGAAACATTGCCATTTGTTTGTTGAAAATTTTCGAATCAACACACATGCATACAATCTTCTTCTTCTTCTTCTTCTTCTTCTTCTTCTTCTTCTTCTTCTTCTTCTTCTTCTTCTTCTTCTTCTTCTTCTTCTTCTTCTTCTTCTTCTTCTTCTTCTTCTTCTTCTTCTTCTTCTTCTTCTTCTTCTTCTTCTTCTTCTTCTTCTTCTTCTTCTTCTTCTGCTTCTTCTTCTTCTTCTTCTTCTTCTTCTTCTTCTTCTTCTTCTTCTTCTTCTTCTTCTTCTTCTTCTTCTTCTTCTTCTTCTTCTTCTTCTTCTTCTTCTTCTTCGAACATTAACATGTCAAAAACTTATGTTATGATGTCCTGGAAAGAGAAAAAAATGCGTTCCTCATTTTTCTTTTCAACATCATATCTGATACATAGAATATGCATTGCAGATACTACTACGGCCAGGCCAACCATGTGATGATAAACGCTAAAGATTCAGAAAGAAGCGAGGGATGAAGCGTGGAGTTCTCTGCCAAATGCTTCGTTTGATTAAAAAGTGTTTTGGTTATGAAATAAAAATAGAATATGAAGAAAACAACATTTTAAAAATAATATAGAACAGGCTCACTATTTCGAAGGGAAATTATGATAACAGATGATTCAAGACGCAGGAACAGATTGAACAGCGCCTAAAATTCTCGGAACGGGGCATGATTGTATCAGGTGATGCTGAAAAAAACTGACGGCTTCGTTTTTTCGCAGGAACCTAATTAAGTAAGTCTTTTTTTAGGTGGGCAATTTATTCAGAGACCGGCCACATTTTTAGAGCTTCCGTATTAAAATGTTCAACAAATATCACAAATTGCAGTCTATGAAAAAAAAATCTCGTCCGTTTTCATCGCCCACAGCCTACCAAGATGAATCAAGATAAATAATATGTACAATCGTATAAAAACTCAAAAATAAACTTGTAATTCAGTAGAACAGACGACTTTTAATTGATGTTAGTTATATAAATAAAATAACACTTATTAAATTTTATATTCTTTTTCTTAACTACAGAGACAAGTTTTGTGCTTTCGCAGTAATTAGAGCCACAAGACTTAACGTTGTTTTAAAAAATCTAACATTAAAAATTCTTATTTAATTTTTGGCATTTCGGCGAGTTGTGAAAATTCAAGGTAGAGTATTTAGAAAGAATATGAAAGTATTATAGGTGGAAAGATCAAAGCTAGAGCGCTTTGGGTAGAAGAAATTGAATAGTTGGTGAAAAATGTGAGCAGGGCTTTTGTTGTGTGAACAGCTTTTGAACTACTTGCGTGATTCTTTGCCGCGCGCCGTTTCAATGTTGATAGGAAGCGATGAAGAAACCCATCGCATTCCTACCCACATTGAAACACGGACGGGTCGAACACAACCATCCGATGTACCTGAAAAAGTAGCACGCATCGATAGAATTGGCTTAGCAATAGAACAGCACATGTGAGCGCTGCTTGGGTGATTTTTTGCCCGGTCGGACACAATCTCACATGTGTTCGACCCGTCCGTGTTTCAATGTGGGTAGGAATGCGATGGGTTTCTTCATCGCTTCCTATCAACATTGAAACGGCGCGCGGCAAAGAATCACGCAAGTAGTTCAAAAGCTGTTCACACAACAAAAGCCCTGCTCACATTTTTCACCAACTATTCAATTTCTTCTACCCAAAGCGCTCTAGCTTTGATCTTTCCACCTATAATACTTTCATATTCTTTCTAAATACTCTACCTTGAATTTTCACAACTCGCCGAAATGCCAAAAATTAAATAAGAATATATCCCAGCGGCGATTAAAATAAGATAACAACATTAAAAATTAGAAATTGACGAAACATTAAAGATTATAGGCTTTTTTTAGTGGTACTTTTAAAGCATCCTTTTGCATATCATACAAAATATAGTACCTTCTCCAAGCAAGTAAGAAGCAATAAGCATACAAGGTGTATGCTAAAAAATTTCATGATGTTGACAAGACTTCAAAAGTGATATTATCGAAGCTTGTCAAGTAGTCATACGACCCGTTCAAACTGACTGGATTAATGTTTTTTTGTTGTTTACATTGCACATTTTTTCGGTTGGACAATTTCCCTTGGTGTGTTTGGAAACAAATGGTGGCCCAGCCAAAAAAACAAAAACTTTAATCAAAAAACATTTTTAAAGGAGACTAAAGGGTTAGCTTAAGGTTTCCAGATTACTTGATTTTTTTCGGATTTGCCGGATATTAAATAAATTTTTCTAATTATTTTAAAATCAAACAAAAACAAAACAAATTGTGTTGTTATTTTTTTTATTTTTGCGTCTCAAAGCATTATGCTTAATGATTTTATTTGAAGATAGTTTTTTAGAGCGACTTCTAAGTTCATGTTTAAAAAAATTTTTATTCGTTTTAACACTTGCTTCTATACGAAATTTAGATAAATTTCAAACAAATAATTTCTTAAATCAACCTGTTTTTCTTAAAAACTGATACTTGGGAATTGTGAAAATCGACTTCGGAACATCTATGATAATTCAGTCTTGAAATCCTTGATAGATACAAATGGAAATATCTACTCTATCTAGATGGAGGTCTTAATAATATTATATAGAAAAAATACTGGCTAAATGAAGAGAATGTAGAAAAGAAAGTTCAACCCTTTATCGAACTTTCTTGGAAATGCGTGCATGTTTAGCGTCATTATTGAAAAAAAATTATAATGATCAAAAGAAATTGAGTAAAAAATTTATGACTGATTTTAATTTGAGTTTGGGAAACAAGAGAAAATATGCAAAAAAAAAAAGAAAAAAAATCATATTAAATATTAATTTGAAGAAGTTAAAAAAAATCTGTTATTTCTTTGAATTTGATTATTCTAACCAAGTTTTTGGTCCGAATCGATCACAAACACTATCTGTCAAGAACAATCTTTGGTAGGAATTTGCAAAACTATGTCACTAATCTTATTAATTTTCACGGACATTTTGGCTCATAACTAGCAATTATAAACAAAAAACTCAAATGGAGCAATTGTAATAATTGGTTCTTATAAATAAAATATTTGAGCTAGCAATATAACACTATTTCTGTTATGCAAAACTCTGATAAGATTTGAATACTACTGCTGATGTATTTCAATATTTGAAAATAAGAAATTTATTCTTCTACTTTTTCTTCACTGGTTTTGAATAATACCTTAATTCTATGAGGATTTATCAGGTTCTTTGTAGAGTAAACTTTAAAACATATTTTAGGATTTCGTCAAATCATTAGAAAAATTTTGCTTGAATACGTCTGGAGATCAGGTTTTAAGCCCTTATCCGCTCTTGATTGTCAATTTTACTTTTCTCGCCTAAACCGGTAATCTCTCTTGATTTTCATCTGATTTTCACAAAATTTATGATTTTAGAAACCTCAAATATGTTTCAAAGACTCTATTCACGTGCAATACTTCAGTTTTTCATTATTAAATGTCTAAAAAATCCAAATAACATGCTTCCTAAAAATGACTGTAGATCAGATATGGAATGATAAAAAAAACTTTCACTTTCAGTGTCCAAGAAAGCTGAAGTTAGATGCTATTCGTTGCACATAAGGAGAAGTTTTTTTTTAAGTTTTTTGAAAATATAAAAATCTAGTGGACAGTTTTATTAAAGTTTTAGAAAATCTGAGAAACTGCAAATTGACAAGAGGTTCGGTAAACAGCTACCTTTGAAAATTCGTCAAAAACTGTGTGTTTCGTATTTTGAAAATCTAAAATTACAAAAATGTGCAAAATAACGTCAACTTTATGAAGAGGTTAATCACCGTAATTTTTGTTTGTTACTTTGATTTATCGGCCTAGCGGTGAAAAGTGATGTCCGTCAACTTTTCAAACCTTTTTTCAAAATTCTTCTGGTATGACTTAAACAATTTTGAGGATTCATTAATTGAAAAGTACGGTTTTATCACCACTTTTTTACATTTTTTGTGATCATGATCTTAATTTTTTTATATTTTCTTATGTGCAATGTATAGCTTCTAACTTCAGTTTTCTTGGACACTGAGTAAAATTTTGTTTAGCATTCCGTAGCCGAAAAAAAGACTGTCGTTTTTTCCAAAGCATGTTTTTTCGGATGTTTTTTCTTATACCTTGAATACCGGAAAACTGAAATTTTTAAGCTAAATAAGTTTGAAAAACATATTTAAGTTACTTCACGAGGTATCTTAACTATAAATTTGGGAAAAATCGATTGAGAAACAAGAATTTTGAAAAAATCGGTTGAGAAACAAGAGAGATATATTGGTTTTATTCAATCCAGGGGCAGTACCAGGAAAAAAAAAGTTATGGCCAAGTGATGGTTAATTTGAATCAGGTTCCCGACCAAGGTTGCCAAGAAAAAAATCTGTGTTTTTGACAAAAATCTCAAATTCTGTGATTTGAGCTTAAAATTCTGTGACGGTTTTCTGTTACTCTATTCCTATGAAATTATATGAAAATCATGTGAAACATCTACTAATTGGAACATTTTTACAGTGATTTTAGAAGAAAATCAATTTGCATTACCTTGTTTTAATTTTTTTTAAATTAGAGTCAGAAATCAAAAGTCGAATGAGGCTTAAAAAATTTATAATTTTGGAAATATGTACAACATATGTGAATTGTGTAGTTTTATTTTAATTCTGTGATCTGTGACAAAGATTCTGTGATTAAATTTTGCATTTTTTTATATTATAAATATTTCCGTAATTTCGACAATCTTGATCAGGACCCGTGTTTAGAATCAAGATCAGAACCCTGAATGCTTCCAAATTAAAATCAAATAATAATATAAGAACAGAATCAAGAACGGGACAAAAATTGGAATCAGGATCCAGATCAGAATAAAAACCAATAGATGGATCAGCATCATGATAAGGAAAAAGATCGGGATCAAAGTCTTTGTCAGGATCAAGGTTGATATCATGCTTGTACTAGCCGGGTTTGAAAATTATTGACAGTTTTCTGAAACTTATTCACCGTTCATACATAGTAATTTTTGGTTTAAAAAACCATTTTATCAGCTCTCGTTTTTATAATGATGAATGTTGTAAAAGAAATTTTGAACATTTTTTTTAAATTAACTCCAATGCCTTTCCGAGATTTTCTTGATCATGGCAATGCGTTAGTTGTGAATTTTGAAAAAAAATATTGCCAAGATAGGTAGGACTTTTTACAGGAAATCTCGAAACCCAGAAGAGGAAATGATAGACTGAAATTCGCTGGATCGTTTTTGTATCGCTTTCTTACTATTCGGAAAAAGTCAGCAAATTTCGAAATGATTTGTAATCGTTCAAATAAAATCTTTCGATGGCGTTTTTGGCAACATCCAAAAAAGATGTTTTTTTTGTTACTTTTTAATTTTAATTTAAAATCAAACAAAACTAATGCAAAACATAATATAAGCATGATTTTTTTAAATTTGGCTTTAATAAATTACTTTTAATCAGTAAAAAATAGAATTTTTCCATATTTTTAACTGCTTAACACTAATACAATTGAGCGAAATTGAAAAAAAAACTATGCTGATAGTATGTTTTAAATTAATTTTGATTAAATTGAAAAAAAAAAATAAAAATAGTGACAAAAGAACCGTTCGATTTGAGCAACATTCGCTTTTTGCAACACAAAATTTCCGGCGTGTAGCCAAAAACGAACGGTGTCCGTATATAAAAATGTTGTTCGGGCCATGTAATTTTGACTCATTTTAGAAAAACCTTTAATCAAATAATTATTATTTATCAGCTTCAAAAACTTCAACAAAATATGAGAGAATTAACACACAGAACAAAACGAAAACTAATTTAAAAAATTGATAATTGCAAAACAAATGCGTTTCAGCATTAGAAATTTTTTATTGAAAATCACTCTATAAGAAAGTAAAATTTGAACTTTGGCACTGGTTGGTTGATTTACAAGAGAAATTTTACGCTAAAACCATTTTTTTTTCTTTTTTCTATTCTGGCTTCCTGCACTGGCTCGAAACTGGCCGAGCTTTTGGTCTCATCAGTGATGAGGATTTGGATTACTTGAAAATATTCAGAATCATTTGAATGCATAAAGCATGGATCACGACAAATCTGGACGCACTGTTGATTAAACCATAGCGCTCTTAGTTATCGGATCTAGAATTTTTTGACAGTACTTTGTTCGGAAATGTTTTCTCTATCAGTGCTGAAAATTTCATTGCGATTCAATTCATTCCAAAAAAGTTATACGTGATGGAAGCCGCGAGACGAAAATTAATTTTGGACACTCAAGTCAAAAACCCGACTCCAAATCGCGATGATAAACAAAATACGACGGCCAAAGCGCGATCTCGGAGGCTGTACACGACGATGCTGACGAAGTTTGACTGCGTGATAATGGACGACGAAACCTATGTCAAAGCCGACTACAAGCAGCTTCCGGGACAGGAGTTTTATACGGCAAAAGGAAGGGGAAAGGTAGCAGATATTTTCAAGCACATGAAACTGTCAAAGTTTGCGAAGAAATATCTGGTTTGGCAAGCCATCTGTACCTGTGGCTTGAAAAGTAGCATTTTCATAGCTTCCGGGACTGTCAACCAAGGAATTTACGTGAAAGAGTGTTTGAATAAACGTCTGCTGCCTTTCCTGAAGAAACACGGTTGTTCCGTACTGTTTTGGCCGGATTTGGCATCTTACTATTACGGTAAAAAGGCCATGGAGTGGTACGCCGCCAACAACGTGCAGGTGGTTCCCGAGGACAAGAACCCTCCCAACACGCCAGAGCTCCGTCCAACTTCTGGGCTATTACTGTTCTATTGTCAAGCGGAACCTAAAAAAGACCAAAAAAACTTCTAAGGACGAGCAGCAGTTCAAGGCAAACTGGCTTTCTGCGGTGAAGAAGGTGGACAAGGTGGCTGTACAAAATCTGATGGCAGGGGTTAAGCGTAAGGCCCGGCAATTCGGATTTGAAAAAGCGGAAGCCTAACTGAATATTTTTCCTGAATTTCATACTTATTAAACTTGAAAAAGAACAGTTTCAGCGATTTACACGTGTTTTCCCTTGACCAAGTTTTGACCGTATCACCCGTTAAGGAAAAACATTAACCTATCTGATTTTTTTTATCTTGTAGCGGTTAAATGCAGCGAAGCTAGACTTGCAACGTCATGTGTTTTAATGCCAAATTTAGAATCCAATTGACATGTCTCACCACTCACCGCATCTAATCCCTCCTACCACACACATCTTCCAGAAAAGGAACAAAATCATCTAATCCGAAGCATTTAATGGGTCAGAAGTACTTGAGCTTCCGGAAACCGCAAAAACCCCGGCAATGTCTCAATCTTCCCGAAAGTGGCAACGACAACATGAATTTGGGAAGACTACGGAGGGCGAATATCCTCCCACTCACTCATTTCAACACAACCGACCTTGCTCGACGGGTTAATATTTTTCTTCTGGTTTCCGTTCTCGCTTAAGTCAGCAAGTAGATAGGTAGCAGCAGTTGGAATTGTTAGGTCGGAGCCGAAAAATGTCACCAGGAATCCCGGAGTACCTCACAGCGGCCCCGGAGAATTTTACGGTTCATTTCCGCATAACAACCCCTTGCTTGGCAGATAAAATTTTAATTTTTCTGCTCAAATTAAAATTTCAATATCCATTCCGGCGAGAGCATGTTTTGCATTTTGGCAAATGAGAAAAGATTCGTTTCTCTGAATTCGGGGTTTCCGGGATCGGTATGCGGTATGTTGGACACCGAACAGTCACTGGTGGCATCTCCAGGAAACGGGAGCACTCTTGAGAAGTTTCTTGTCTCGGAAAAGCCTCAGAGGAACTTTTTTCTATAACTGGCTGACCAGGAAGCAGTAGCAGAAGCCCTTCCGTGTGCCACCGGTGAAAACAATAAACTTGCAAATAACTAGCCCGGCGGACAGCCAGAAAATTGAAACTAAAGTTGGGGACACTTTTTCTCCTCTGTTGATTTCATTCCGTCGCTGAAGCATGTTGTGGTTATGAAATTTCTGAATTTAGGAGTAACTACCCAACCGTTCGTAAGTTTGCGATAGATTTTCTATTTATTTGAAGGGAAAAGCTTCTCGCCCCTGACCGACCGCAAAGTGGTCGCTCGGTTTTTCGAGGTACATATTTGTCATCCCCTGGTTGGGGGGGAAATTATGAATCCAATTCGGAGCTGTCAAAACAATTTCGTTTTGAATTTTGCTCACGGCAAAATCTTACTCTTTTCATTATTTGTTGAAATGTTCGGAAGTCGTGCGTTGGCCCTGTTTCGAAAACTATGCATAATCATAAGATATAATCTTTTTGATACTTTACATAACAGACAGACAGAAACGATTAAAAAACTGAAATAAATAAATGTATTTATTTAAAATCCAACGATGGTTTTCGAGCATGTTGCGATTTTTATTTCAATATAGAGGGGAATAGGAATACTTTATCCCATTTTCTTGTTTTCATTATATCTGTTTAGAACAATTTAGCAAATCGCCGTCTTTCGCATTTTTGATCAGCGTGTCATTTCAAGTTTCTATGCTTCAAAAGTAAGAACGATACATAAACCCGTAGATGAACTAGAAACTCTATAGATAAAAGTAATATTGGCTATTTTTGGCCATATTTTATCTCATTTCACGGTTTATAGGACAAAAAGAATTTAAACGTGTTGTCTACCATCCTATAGTCATTGCATATGTAGAGCCAAAATTTTCTTATTTTTAAATAAAAGCACTCTTTTGAGTCCTTTTTTTCAGGCAATTATTGTATTTATATTATTTATTGGATAAATATTCATAATTTCGTGCTAAGCAATGTAATTTTTTTTTATTTTTAAACAATATTGTTATTTTGTTATATCTGGCATTTTGTTTAGAACATTTTATCTGAAGCTTGCTTTATTTAGAATTGGAACAAATTTTTTCTCATATTGTGGCGCTTCTGTTGGACGGACTTGGAAGTTCTTGGAGCCCACGTGTTGGGAATTTTATCAGCTTCACGTATGTATTTTTAACATTCCATAAATCGACTGTACTTTGTAAACAATCAACATGAAAGCCAAAAGAAAGGAAAAAAATGTCCACAGTTATTTGGAATATCCATTGAGGTCTGCATCTAGGCTTGCTGAACAGCTCCAATTGCCTATAAATACCGTATGAAACATTATCAAACGATATAAGGAAATATTGACGATGATTCAGAAGCCTCAAGTTAATCGTCGGAGAGGTTCTGTCGACCGGAAATTGCGTAGTATGATTTTTAAGACGATGAGGAATTCAAATCTGTGGGACCATGAATCGGCCAGAAAATTCGGTGCTGCCCATAGTACGTGAGGAGAATGCAACTCCGAGAAGGAATCAAGTCGTATCGAGCTAGCCAACAGTCAAATCGGACCTTAAAACAGAAAAGTGTTTGGCTGAAATCCGTGCTCGGAAGCTATACAACCAAGTGCTGATCAAGTTTCGACGGGTGTATTCTGATGGACGATGAAATCTATGCCAAGGCTGACTTCGGGTCAGGTCTCAGGTCAAAAATTTTACTTTAAAACAGCTCGGGGAGATGTTCCAGCTCAATTTAAATTTGTTTGCCGACAAATTTGCCTGAAAAATTTTTATTTGGAAGGGAATTTGCAGCTGTAAGAAAAAAGTTAGTTTTCGTGGCAATAAAGACAAACACATCGGAAACATATCAAAAAGAGTGTCTCCAAAACAAATTTTGCCGTTCATTCGATCCCGCGACTCGACACGAATGCCATAAGGATGGTAAGGTGTCGTTAATATAACATAATAAACAATTCGATCCCACGACCATCTCGTAATGTTTTGGCCAGATTTGGCAAGCTGTCATTACAGCAAAGTCGTTCAAGAAAGGTATGCAGATAAATGGGCTCCAGTTTGTTCCGATAAACCTTAACTCACCTTACTTCTACCAGTTCCGCACTATTGAGAAATACTGGGTAGTCATGAAGAGGAGAATCAAGGCAAAAGGAAAGATTGTCAAGACGTCAATCAGATGAAGACCTAGTGGAATAAGATAGCTAAAACGATAGACGAAGAAGGTGTGCGCCGTGTTACAGGAAAAATTCGAGAATTTCTTCGAAATCGTGACGAATAATTCTGTCGAGGTCTATTTTATCACAGTATTTCTATAGGAATACCAACGATAAACCAACGCACCAGATGAGACGATTGAACTCCAATAAAGTACCTAATGATCCCACCTAAAGATTAAATTATTAGCTCTTCTTGCGTACTTTAACTTCTAGCACTTAAGCGCCAACAATTATTATAATAATAATTGGTGTGCAGAAGTCGCTGTAAAACCCGGACTCGCTCTCAGGGGGGATTCTAATCAAATCGGCACAGAAAGAAGAAATCGCGATAAAAAGTTTGTATTGAGTTGGCTATGTTCACAAAATAATCCACAAATGGATCTCCTATACCGCCGCTAAGGTAAAATATACCCAGAATCAGAAAGATGGAAAGACTTACCGGTAAATCGAACTCCTTCCGCATACAGGCACTTCCAGCTAAGTTCCTCCGGACAGGATCGACAGCGGGTCCGTCTTCGGCTTTTTGTTTAATCACTGGGCAACTTAACGCTCGCACGGATCTTTTCGGAACGATATTTCCGGGGTTCACAAGGCCGACAAAATAACCGCCAAAAAAAATAGTGAAATTCCACGAAGCCACGACTCGAATACTTCCAAATAGCCAACTTCTCGACAGCAAAGCCAAAATGTCTAAAGGGGTCTTACTTGCATTTTTCCCCTGAAGTCAACTTCCCCGCCATTTTTCCTTTAGAAAAAACCGCCATCAGTATCCTGAGCGGCTGACTAAATAACGATAAGTTATCTTATCGCCTTTGGAAGGGTTTTCCATTACACCGAAAGTTTTTCCATATTTCCTCCTCTGAGTATCTTTTACACAGAGTCTTATGCGTATATATTCCTCCCATGAGGGATTATTTCGTGAACAAGCCAATATAATTTTCGTGAACCGTTACAATTCAATGTGTTTTTTTTAAACTATAAAATAAACTATGCTACATTTTTATTAAAAAACTTTCTAGAATTCAATATTAAACAGCTGAAAAACAGGCTATTGTTTTTGTTCCAATTCTGTCTGAAGCAAGCTTTATGTAAGACATATTAGTTAAGGCATATTTCTAAGGATTCAAGTCACTTCAGGGATCTCAGGTTGTACCTCATAATATTGATGCATTTTAACGGGCACGATGACGAAATGGCGATCAATTCTGCAAATTGAAAACTTTAAAGATTTATCGTTGTTTCAGTTACCGGAACTAATAATTAGCTGAACTATGTATTTTATACACTAGTTCTCCTTAAACGTAGCGAGAAAAATGAAAAGCAATAAGTGGATCAGCGATTTTGTGTCAGTGTATTTTGGTAATGTATATTTTTAAAGAAATTAAAAAAAAAGCTTTGTTCCTACTCATGACTTGTCAAAAAAAAGTCAGCAATAAACTCCAATTTTCACTCTTATTTTCTAAATTGAATAATGATTATTCTATTTGAAATTTTATAATTATTTTTTTCAATCCTATTTTTTATTGAAATAGAGGAAATTTTTTTCGTTGAAAAAAGGCTGTCTTCTGTTTTTTTCTTCCAATAGACACCCATTTTGCAATTAGAAAATCAAAGTTTGACTTACTTTAGAGAACATATTTACTTTAAAGCAACCATGCGCGGTTCCATGCGGGAAAAGATCGTTTAAAATATACGTAAACGCTCAAGCTTCAAAGAAATTCAAAACTTTTCGGTATACATTTAAATGTTTAAAATTTGAAATGTTTCCCCAACAACATGAGTCAAATTTTCCATTGGGGTGAACATTTTTCCAATAGGCGCTTCAGAAGCGGAAGACTTCTATTAGCAGTCTAACTTTCTTATTTCTTTAGCATTAAACTATTATTTAATGTTAAACTTTTTAAACACGATTTTTTATTGGAAAATAAACAGTAGTTTATTTTAATGATAACATACCATTTAAGTTCTACAAATAACTTTATCGTTTAGGGAACAATTTTTATTTTTTCTTTATCAAACATTGCGTAACCTTATGGGATAAATAACTCAATTTCAATACTTTTTCGGTTTGAATCATCTAAACTCCGTCAAAATGGAGGCATTTTCTTTGTAACACCATCACGCATAAACGCATAAACGGTCGGAATGAAGTGAAATTTAAATACCAAATATTTGGTATGGTGGTTTGTGTAACAGTTTCAAGAATTCCATATACATATACATATTTTGAAACATTCATCACAAAAAGTAATGAAGACTGATGATTGGCGAAAGCCAATAAAAGTAAACCTCGTTTTAAAGCTGGGTTGGGTAATAATTCAAGTTTTGTTTTTTTGTTCATTAAGTAACAAGTTGACTACAGACATATTTAACACAGAAAGGTTACAACAATTTTTGAAATTATTTCAATAATTGTTAGCGAGGCAGGAATCAAAAGTCGAAGAAAACTGGTTTTGACAGTGTATTATTTCAAAATCTAAAATATAATGTAAAGGTAGTTTTATAATTCTTGTTTTGCAGTTCATTTCAACTATCTTACATTCAGTACACGACCTGAAATCTATTCTCAAACCTCCGCTAACAGCGCCAAGATCGAATTCCTGACGCCTGACGATACCTGATAGAAAATGCATTTTTATAGTTGTAAAACAACATGGATGAGGTTCCAATAAATTACCACACTTGGTTTTTGGTCATACTGGAATTTCCCAGCCACCTGTGTTACAATCTGAGTATGACGCCTGCCTATCAAATACAGGTTAGGATTTGAAAATGAACGAGGGAAAATCAATGCTTGAAAAACTTACTTTCTCCAACTAAACTAATGGCTGTAACTATTGATTGTAAATTCACTGCGATCGATCGATAAATGAACTCTAAATTAATATTCAACTTCTATGCTAAAATAACTGCCAAATAAGTAAAAATCCACGCTTACGCCAGCTACGAATCGCATCGAAAAAAAAACTTTTTCTCTTAGTGGTAATATTCTTCCTCCCTCTCAGTCCCGCGAGAAGAGAAACGTCAGTGGCGTTGACATTTACTGATTCCCTTCAGCAACAATAATGATTAAAAACTTTGAAATAAAGCGATACCATATGTTTTTTTCTCTTGTGATTACCTATAGATAAATTTCACTTCTAAATTTCATGGTATACCTTTAATTGAAAGTCCCGATTTTGACAGAGAGCATAATAAATAAAATTAAACTAAATAGATGCTTCCAATTAAGCAAATGCAATTAGAATTTATAATCACACAAGTAGTTTAAAAAAGTCCATAACATAGAAGACCCAGCTAACAATTTTCACCAATTTTCTATTTCTTTCTACCTTCCACTTACATTTCTTTCCAAGACCCGTCGCAATGACGTCAAAAAGTGTTTTGAGGACTTTTTTCAGTAAATCGTGTATAAAAATTAATATAAATACCGCACAACCCTTAAAGATATAGGTTTTAATTGCTTAAAAGCACTCCATTTTAACCCTTTCCTTCCCACGAGCTTTTTTACGTTTTAAAAATAGAAATAATGATTTATCACTAAAGTTCTAGAACAAAAAATGCATAATTTTAGGCTACCTGCATGATCCATTTGTTAATTTTGGGTTTTGAGGTGGATCATATGTGCTCCATAGGGAAGATAACAACACATAGGGTGCAAATGAAAAACAAGGAAAAATTGCAAAATACATGGAACTTTATCACCTCATTGACCACAAACTGAAACGATACGATATTGTAAAATATTTCTTTGGTATCCCTCAGAAGTCTAATTATTTATATTTTTTTAAATTTTCATTTTTGGCTTGATCAAAGGCCGCCATGACACTTTACGCCAGAAAAACAAACCATGCCGTTTTTCGAAAAAATCACGAACTTTTGCAAGTATTTCGATGCGTGTGGTCATTTTAGTGAATGAAATAAACATCCTGAAAAACCATCCATAATTAACTGTATCGAAAAACGTAGTGCCTCCTCTATTGGGTACTACTTCTTCAATACAGTTAATTGGTGCGGGACAAAGAATTTAGTATGTGGTCAACCTTCTATTCCAAATGCTCTTCGCTCTTTTCACCACCTTAGAATTTTCTTCTGATCTTCTATCCGTCTTCCATTTCAACTCTTTAACCCTCACCGATAAAGCCGCAAATTAATTTCATAAAACAAATTCACGGTTTTTCCTCTTCTTAAATAATTAAAAGATAAGTAACATAACATCAAAAATAACCAACAAATGGGTAGTAAAAAAATAAAACCTTAGTAATATGGTTTCGTATGGCTATGAATAATATCAATGTTACATTTCTTACGTAAGATTTTTGGAAACCCCCCCCCCCCCCCTACCCCCTAATGAGATTTCGTAAGCAAATTTGAAATCCCCCCCCCCCTCTATGTACTTACGTAATTAGTGAACGGCCCCACTACACTTAAACTGAAAACAGGTTTCAAATCTATTTACTATCATTTATTTCATTCACTTGATTTCTAATTAAAATCTAGATTTTCTAATTAAATTTCAGAGATACAATGCTTGATTTCAAAATCTTCAACTCAAAAACTGGGCAACATCCAGGAAAAATTTGGGGCAAACTCATAAATGGTTATACATAGCTGAAAAATCAAGAAAAAAAAAATTGAAACATTCTATTTTTATCAAAACATTATCCGATTTCAAATTAAGCGCCGATGTGGTCTAGCGGATAGGCTGGCGCGAGTCTGGTATTGGTACGCCAGGCGTACTGGGTTCAATTCCCGGTATCGGCAAGAAAAACTTTTGGGTTCGAATCCCGTAAGTGGGCCGATAGGTAAGATGTGTTACTGACTAAATAATTGGAATGTTCAATCAGTTGCCAGCTGGCCAGGTATATACACGGATGCCGGAATACCTGTAAGTAAACTAGCCCACCTGATTGACTCGTTCTTCCAATATAAACCTACATCAACACAATACATTCACTCCATAACAGTTCATACGAAGCCATGGGGTCCGGGTATGATGACGCGCTGCATTGGAGATTCGTCGAACCTAGTAATCTAAGAATGCATGTGAGCACATACTTAGGCAGAAACTGCGGTGAATCCGTGCACCCATGGTGGATAACCAACATACAACATACAAAACATTATCCGATTTCAAATTTATTCTAGGCGTCCATAAAATCGTACATATTTAGGTATTTTGACAAACCGCGTTTAAAAAATTTCAGTTTTGGTCACAAAAAACTAGTTACTTGATTTGAATTTTTTTTGTCGTTTTGGCCAATGAAATGAAAAAAAAACCGGATATTTTTCAACAAAATTCGGGCAAACGGGCCGGACCGGACCGTTCTGAAACTTTGTTCTTAAAAATATCAGGGCAAGTCCAGATAAAATCATGAAATCTGACAAGTTTACTTACAAAAAAAAATGTAATTCTACAATTTTTAGAAAACTCCATGAAATTTAAATGATATAGCTAAATATTTCTGACATCGTAAAAAGACGTTTAAAATTTTTCGATGTTGAAGATTTTAATTTATTTAACAACTGCGTAGAAGACTGAAAAACATACTTATTATTCTCAAAAATTTCTACAATTCATTTTTGTTAAAAATTTCTCTTCATATACTCTGTTTTCGTAGAACTGTTGAAACATTAAACAGAAAACTTATATAGGGTAAAGGACCCTAAGACAACGGCTTAAGGAAGCTTTTTTCATTATTTCAGTAGAATTTCCTACAACGTTGGTTTAAAACTGATGTTTAGTAATTGAACTATATTTCTAATACTGTTTTATGAAACTATGAAGGAAATAGATCAATCCGTTACGTACTTTTTAGTCAATTTATGATTTATTTTCCTCATTCAAGTTCCTTCATTGTCGTACCGGGTTCCTAATTCCGTCGTACAAGGAGACCGAAATCGTCTCAATTTATTCCACCCTCTTCAGAAATACATTTAAAATTTTGCGGTTGCGGTTCATGCAATTGGCATTAGCTTACATCGAACGGATCAACCGCACAAGATAACAGCAGAAGTTCTTTCAAGTAACCAGTCGCAATAAGCCATGAAACTAGGATAGCTTTATTGTAAACAGGTCTACCATTGCTTGGCTAATTCATCTGCAGGCAGCAAAATATTATACCTTCTATTCAATTATACCGAAATTGTCTAAAACTATTCCTCCCTCATGAGGTACAAATTTGAAATTTTGCGGTTGCGGTTCATGCAAATGCGATTATTTACTTCGCACGGATCAACCGTGCAGGATAACTGCAAAGTTCGAGTTAGAACTAAGTCGCAATAAAATGGACTTGCCAAGAAATACCAAGGTAGCGTTATTGTAGCTAGGTACCATTGCTTGGCTAAGGCAATTGCAGGCAGCACAATATTAGACCTTACAAATTGAATCCACCCTGCAAATGTATTTTCTACCAACACACTCTACAACGGACAGGACTGCCATGATCCAGGATTTGTCTGTAAGATAAAATTTCATAACATTCATACAGACATTTAACACAAATTACATGGCACAAATTTACACAGAAACTACCCATATTTGAAGAACATCAACATTTTTAATAGAGCTATATGTTTTTCTTCGTAATGAGACTGAATAGTAAGACATTTGAGGAGAGGCAGAATCACATTTGCGTTTTGTCAACATGTGTATTCTTATCCATGTGGGAACCCTGGCGAAGGATATCGAAACAAAGCCACGCCCAGAGATGCCAATGTGCCTGATTTTTCAGGGATTGCCTGATTTTTCGAGGCTCTGCCTGACAACCTGAAAAGCCATCGAATTTCCCTGATTTTTGAAAATATGCCTGATTTTGCCTGATTTTTGCGAATGTGATGAAAAAATGGGTAGTAAGGAACGAAATTAGGTACCATTTCTGAATTAAAAAAATAAATGTGACTGAATCAAAGCAATCGAAAGATTCCCTTTAATTTTCCCTTTAAAATGGAATCTTTTTTAATTGCTTTGATTCAAAATTTTTAAACCAAGTAGGCTCACAACACATATTGACGAAAATGTGAAGTGATGACCAAAAAAAAAAAAGGTAATCACTTTGAGCGGAATTTCCGTTACTTTTGCGTTGCCTGATTTTGCCTGATTTTTATTTCACCAGTTCCCTGATTTTTGAAAAAAAATGTTGGCAACCCTGGCCACGCCACGTTGATGCGTGTAATGCGCATTAGACTGGTTCAGCTAATCTATTCGAGTTTTATTACGAGCGATAAAACTTTTCGACTTTTTCATTCAAACTATAATATGTCAAAAATAACAAAACATCTTTTGTTGAAAATTCACTGAGAATTTATAAAATATTAAACAAACATGAGTCAAGTTTTAAAACTTGTATGGTAGGAATCAGCATAAAAAAGGGGTTCGATTTTGTTTTATTTTGAACGACTTTATGTACAAAAAATCATATCCTCCGATTTTTTTTATTCAAACTTGTATTGAGATCCAAACCAGAGACTCGTGAACTCTTATTTCAAAGTTTAAATTATTCATTCATCTAAATTCTCTTGTCATTTCGAACTTCAACGGGAGTTTTTTGCATTGATTTTCCATGCATCGTCAAAATTCAATAGAAATCGAGGTTATCGGTCCAGGAATTGATTTTTTTTCCTCGAGTAGTTATTGATTCCCATTTAGAGAATTTCTCAAAACTGGAGAAGTTTGAGTTTTCAAGGATCTCTCAGTGAACATTCTGTAGAGCAAAGCGTTTGGTCGTATGTAAGATATTGCAGTTTGAATGAAAAAAGTTGAAAAAGTCTAATTTTCATATAATTGATGTATCTTATGTTTCAAATAGTTGAGGGAGGTTAGTGTCATCAGATAATCGAACCAAAAATAATCAAATCTTAAAATATAAAATTATGAAGAAACAATGTCATTGGAGTTGAACGTTAGAAATGTGTAAAGTTGGAGATATTTTTGCGTGCACTCAAACGTCTGTTAAATTATGCACGGTACTGGTAGTAAATAATTTGTAAAACACCAACCACTTAGCTTAAAAAGCCATCAATTCTATGTTCATTTAAAACCATGCAATATAAGCAATGCTGAAAACATCAAGTAATTTATTAATATAAAAAGACTTTTTACACTTATCTCCCAGCGCATCTAGTTCCTAGCTTCAAAATTACTTTATTGTGTTGTGATTACTTAGAAATCAATTATGTTCATTCTCTGAGTCCGACTGTGGTCAGCCAAAAATAGTAAAAATGAACCGGTCTAATTCCAATTCTTGCAAAACGGTTTCCTATTCCCGTCGCAAAATTACGACGAATTATGGGGGCCGAGCGATTCGATTTCAATCGAATATTGACAAATTTATATAGTTCAAATTAGTTTGAAATCATTTTTATAATTTTATTTCAACACTTTTCTGTTGAATTTGATGATTTTGATTGTTATATGCATTGACAGGAAGCGTTAAAACAAAGAAACACGTTGGGGGGGGATCACTAAGTTCGTCTTTCAATATGGCGGAGTGCGCCAATAATTTATTTCACTTCGAGATTTCAAAATCAAATATCTCAAAAAATAGTTTTAAAAGTGACTAATTTGTGATAGAAAATGAATTCACAGGCGTAAGTTTATCATGTGAAGTAGCCTATTAAAGTGGAAAGTGATTTTTTGGCTCTTAAACATGCATTCATGAATTAAGACGAATAAGAGGGATACGACGGAGGAGGGTACATCTACCCTATCTTTTTCTCAGACGTCAATATTACTCGCAAACATCGAGAAAGTTTTGCATTTGATGGAAACCTTTTGAATTTTAAATTTTTTTTGTAACATTTTACAGTTTTTTCTTTGCAAAAAATGCTCAATTTTTTCAACAATCCTAAACCAATCGAAAGTTGCTCTTAAAATTGTTGCAACAATCTTATTTGTGTTGCCTTATGCACTCAAAAATCAATAGCTCATTTAATTTTTTTGAATTATTTAAATTGAAAATCGGGAGTATTGTGCTGTTCAAGGATTTATTTTTGATATTTTTCAAACCCTGATAAACACAACAGAATGGTAAAAAATATTAGAGTTTTAATATCAGTTTTAAGCTCATCGCAATTCTATAATCAAAAGCTTATTTCACATAAGTGTTTTTGAACGTATGAGTAGTTGTAAAATGAGAATCACTAAAATTTCTGTGTGATATGAAAAAGCTGCACCGATATGAAAAAGCGCAGAAAAAATAGATAGATGAGAAGTTTCTTAGAATTTTTCGCTATTTAATAACAAGTGTATTATTTTCATTTATTGAATGAAATTTATAACGTGAGATTCCTAAATGGATTATTTCTTAAGTTTATCTTAAAAGATTGTAATTGAATTGAAGAAGATCGAAATATGTTGAAATGTAAAGCTGATTAAAATGTTTTAATATCTTCTCTTATTTTGAAATTAAGCTCAATGAAATTAAATTGGAGGAAACGGACAGCGTAGAGCACCGACTTACCCCCACCCCACCCTTCACTCTTTCAAAATGATTTTTTTTTATCTAGATACTTAAGTTCTGTTTATTCATCGATTTAAAACGTATATTAAATCATTCCACCACTTATCTTGAATTTTTAATTGGATGAGACTGGAAAGTGTAGAACCGCGAAGGAAAGACTACATGATCGAAATAAAAAAAAATTCTTTAGTGAATATGTCCAGAGTATCGATTAGACATAGTTTCAGACGCCGCACGAGCTTACGAACAGAGATATAGTGCCTTTTTAATCCCGTATTCCTCTATATTACTCTGAAATATTTGAAAACTGTATGGGAATTGAGGGTGAAGCAGCTATAAATCCATTTTCGATGGGTGCGATGGCTCAAATTGCTTTCATTAGATTTCTCCGAAAAAACACACCAGATAGTATCCATTTGTTCCAAAGTTGTCGTGTGCGAAAAAGCTTTTTTTTTTAATATTTAAATTGAAAAAAAAATGTAAGAAAATTGAGGGTAAAACAGCCTTAACTAAAGTTTGCGATGCCTGCAGTGACTGAAATAATCTGTGTTCTATTCCTTAGAAAAAACACATAAGATAAGTACTTTTTGGTTCAAATCTTTCCAGTATGAACAAGCCTTTTCTGGATTAATTGAAAAATGTTGGGGATTGGATGGTAAAATAGCCACAACTCGTGTATTCGATGGGTCCGATGGCTCATGTTACCTTTATTTAATTCCTTAGAAAAAAATCACATATCATAAGTGACATCTGGTTTAAAATTATCAAAAATACCTTTCTGCAATATTTTAAAAAATAGGGATTTAAGGTCAAAACAGTCATAGCTCCAATTTCCGATGAATGCAATGGCTCAAACAGCCTTTTGATTTCTCGGAAAAAATATCACACCAGATAGGCCTCATTTTCTCCAATTATTTTCAGTCCGAATAAGCTTTTTCTGAACTACAGGTCGGACTCGATTATCCGGAGTATCGATTTTTTTTTTCACTCCGGATAATCGAATCTTCCGGATAATCGAATCATAAAAACAAATGTTTTTTTTTTCAGTCTGAGGACGTTAAATTGTCATTTTTTTGTGCATTATTTTTGTTAAATGCAGTGGCGTATAGCCAGAAATAATTTTTATAGGAAAAAGGGGTAAAGTCGTGATTAGAAAAAAAAAACAAATATTACCTTGACCTGAAACATCTCGGAAGTGATTTTTGTTCTCATGCTTCGTTATTCAATGAATGAATTTGTTTTTAAGCTTAAATAAACGAGAGGTTTCCTGATAAGAAATATGAATTTTATTTAACCTAAATGAGAATGTAACAAAAAAGAATATCAAAGGGGGAACATACTGAAATGACACCCTAGCTTAAGTCTCTCTTTTTCTTACTACTTTCACGTTTGTACATTTGATCATACTTTGTAAATAAACTTAAATACATTTCAAAATCCACTCATTTTCAACCGAAGACAATCGATAATTAATTAAACTAGATAATAAATAATTATTCCGTTACTTCTCACGATTTTTTTTTAAATATTTGATCAACAAAAAAGCTTTTGTAAGGAAAGAGCTTGAACAAAAGTTGTTCTCCATGGCCTCAAAAGTTGTAATTCGTTGAAAAAAGTTTTTGATTGTTTTAATAGTTGCTAGATTGTTTTTCAATAGTTACTATATCTAAATTTCAAGAAGGCTTATAGACAAGCATAATGAGTACACAAGGAAGTTTATATAATTAGTGACTGCATCATAGTAGATTTACAAAATTGATAAAGACGCCAATGTGGTGGATCACTTGTGCTACCATTGACAACTCTTATTCTTACCCCTCCTGTTCCTAGCTACGTTCTTGCTTGGCCACATATTTATATTATGTATTATAGAGTTAATGAGTTTGATCTTAAACAATACACTGTGGATAACCGAGTTTTAATATAAATTACAACTACTATACTAGCCCCTGACCTCCCTAACTCCGTCCAAAGCTGATAAAAATATTATTTTGTGAATTATAGTACTAAAGTATTTAAAAAATCAAAATTAAAATTTAAAAAAATTTTTTTTTCTAAAACTCCGGATAATCGAGTCTAAAATTCCGGATAATCGAACTCCGGATAATCGAGTCTCCGGATAATCGAGTCTCCGGATAATCGAGTCCGACCTATATATTAAAAATGTCAAGAAATAGAGGGTAGAACGGCTATTCCATTTCCTGTATTTCTCAACCTTATTTTAACTTTCGTTGTGCTTTTCAGCAACTATTGATTATAGAGCTTTTCCAGCCGAACGAAACCAATAAGCCAAAGTGAGAGCTACGCACTGCGGTGACTGTCAATCATTTCTGCTGACACTTGCCATACCGAAACTTTCGTGCGAAATTTGCAAATTGAATTCGCAACCATTCTGATGAACAACTTGAAAGTTCCATAATTGAAACCACCTCTCATTGGGGTAAGGTTCGGCAAATGGCAGCGCCCCGTTTCCGTGTACCGCAAGAGGTTGTTGGATGAGCGAGTGATGAGTTGTGTGTGAACCAACAACAATACTTTGAAAACTCAATCCGAACGCCGAAAGTAGTTGATTTGATTTGTGATGGCAAATGTGTTGCTGAAGGAAAAAGGTGGAACAACAATTGGATGTGAAGTTTCAAAGTTTTGAATCTAGGAATTCAATTTGAATCTAAAAAATATTACACAACATAGTTTTTTTTCAATTTTTCCATCAAAAGCTGTTCGAAACTTTAAGATAACCCCCCGGAAAAGTTCTGGATGTATAATGTTTAGAACAGCACTGCTTTGAAAGTTGCCAGCTTGGACTGGTTTTGGTTGCTGAATAAGTATTGTTCTAGGAAAATTATTTAGCAAAGTAATTATGGCACTTGGAAAGCGTTTTGTTTTCCTCAACAAACCATCGTCGAAAAGTTTGCACCCTGGTTCTAGGTACGGGATTTCAACCTCCTCCCGTCACCTCTTCGCCCGCTGAACAACAATGATTCCTGCAACAATTTGCGCTGGCATATGAAATTTACACATTCCAACTCGACAGAATTTGTAACAAGTAAAAGTTTTCCGCTGCTTTCCCATCTCTTGGAGAGCTGGTTGCTTTCTGATTGAGGATGGAGGTGGCAAGTGGTGGGAAATTTCAAGCTTGAGTGACAATATTCAACACGCAGCAACTCTGTTGTTGGAAAGTGAAATTAGTGAAACGTTTGTTGTTGCTTTGCTGCTGATGGCTGATGTCGATGGTTCTCGACATTTCCCAGGGAAGGTTCCCTGCTGCTAATGCCAACGCCAATGAATGGTTGCGGCTAATGGCTGTTGTTTGAAGCAACTTTCGGTGATCGACCCTAATGAAAACGCGCTCAGAGTGAAATTTTGCTAATGATTTTGATTCTGACGACGACGATGAGTGCTTGTCGAAGAAGTGAACAAGAAGATCCAATTAAGGAGATTTGCATTGAATTTGGCAGTAGTTTTGGTCGATGGCAACCCTCGAAAGCTACTTATTGCTTACTTTTGATTGCATTTTCGAGCGAACCGCACAAAGTTGTTGAACAGCTCCTGAAATAACGCTCGAATAAGTTTAATTTGTGATCAGCGAATAGCTGTAAAATAGTCTGGGTGCCTAAAGTTTCATAAAACGGATCAGCTTTCCAAGTCCTTCGAAAGATGCGTAAAGCATTCAGAATGTTCAGTGTTATATCCAAGTTATTTACGAAAAGTCTCATTATTTATACAGAATGTGGTATATTTCGTAAGGGTAGCAGCCAAATGGAACATGTGGAATAGACTGGCCCATAACAAAAAAAATCCTTATATTCCACGCGGCACCCCCTAGGTTGGTGCCTCTAGGTGAAAAAATGACTTTCTGAAAGTTTCAGGTCATTTGGCAGAAGCACGAGCTGGCGCAAAGGACTTCAAATTTGTATGAAGATTTTCGGAAAAATGTATGAAAAATCGCCATACTTTCACTTTTTGTGTTCTAAAATATGTTCCCAGTATGCTAGAAAGCTCAGAATTTCAGGAATTGTAGATCAAATAATGACAAACATGTTTGTAGAAGATTGTGATGCGATACGAGTTGATTGTGATGAGTTATTTGCAATTGAATATGTGATTGTCGCATTTCTATGATATAACGTGAACAGTGTATGGGCTAATAATTGCACTTATTTGATCGCATCGTCACACAATGAGAATATAATATACAAAATTTGTGTCCCGGCAAAGTTGTAGCTTATTTTATAACAAATAGTTGCAACTATGCCGAGGACACAAATTTTCTATCTGTTATCTCATTGTGTGACAATGCGATCAAGTTAGTACTAATAATCCTCCTATATACCGTTCACGATATATCGATGAAATGCGAAAAAAATCACACATTCATTTGCAAATAACTCATCACAGTCAACTCGTATCGCGCCACAATCTTCTACAAACTTGTTTGTCATTATTTGATCTACAATTCCTGAAATTCTGAGCTTTCTAGCATACTGGAAACATATTTTACAAAACAAAGAGTGAAGGTATGTCGATTTTCCATAAATTTTGCTGAAAATCTCCATACAAATTTCAAGTTCTTTGCGCCAGCTCGTGCTTCTGCCAAATGACCTGAAACTTTCAGAAAGTCATTTTTTCACCTAAAGGCACCAATCTAGGGGGTGCCACGTTGAAAACAATGTTGTAAAAATCATCTCATACAAATTTGGGCCAGTCTAATGTGGAATTTTGAGAACCGACCATATAAATTATATAGATTTACCCAAAAACAGTGTTGCTCGGCTACACTAACGCTGTTGCGTTAATCCAATTTTTCTCTAAATACACTCTACCGAGAACCATGTCCATGTATTACCATGTCCAAGAAGCAGTGATTGAATTCCTCATGAATAATTCCCCCCGGGACACCCCTTAGATACCAGACGAACCTTCAGGTTTGTCAAAAGTAGGCTTATCAGATTAAAATTTCGAAAAGTAGGACAAAGACTTTGACATTTTTTAATCTAAAGTAGGACAAAAAGTAGGACGCTTTATTCAGTGATTTGACCTTGAAAAAAACATGCATATATTTTGTATAAGATGGTATCACAGCAATCTAAGATAACAAACGTCCAAATTTTATACTTTTTCAGTAGTAGTAAGTACCAAGGTGAGTATATATTCAGGAGGTGTTCCCGAATAACAAATTCCCGATTCAGCCATTTTGGCTATGTAGGCTATGCAACTATACGGAACTCATGAAGTTTGTTTACCAACAAACCCCAGAAATGCTGAGCAAAAAATAAACAAACTCATTGAGAGCCCCGCTCACTCCTCGCCTACTTACTGTGAAAGTCGGAGAACCTAGTGTATCTAAGAACCTTGGTAAGTACTTCAAGTTACGCAAGTTGATAAGATAGTTTTAAATTTGCTGTCAAACATCACTAAACTGGGGTATAGGTTCAAGGTAGGGACTAACCCTATTTTTTCTACCTAATCTTTTTATGGTAAGTACTTACACTTAAAGTATCAGCAGCGGTCAGGTGTCAAAGCTATAATAGCACCTAGTTTTGACTCCTCGGCACCGCACCGGAAGGTTTCAAACGATGCTATCTAGTTCCTGGGTGTTAAAATGAGAGCTAGGAGCTTAATTTGAATACCGACCAGCTCCTGATTTGACAGGTGCTGAAGTGTCTAGAGGACAGGCCCGTGCGAAGGAACCGTCCATGGGGGGGGTTTTCCAAATTCAAATTTAGCCATAAATGATAACAATTCCAAAAACACACAATAAATAAAGAAATTGATTTCTAAACCATTTACGTACTTATTTTTATTACACAAACTTAAAAAAAGTGAATTTTACGGATAAAATAAATCAAAGTTTTCAAAACAACTCAAAATGACTGTTTCAAATCAATGCTATTTCCGGTAAGTCATTGATAAACTATTCAAAATGATGTTCCTAAGACTGAACTAGAAATTAGCTTGAAGATAAATTTTAAGCAGTCTATTTCTTAAATTTAAAATCAAAGCTTCGGACATAAATTAATTCTTATGAATTAATATTAAATGAAAACATAAAATATATTATCAAATTAAAAAAAAAACTGAACTCACAAATAAATGTCAGATGAGACTAAAAATTGACCATGATTTAAAATTGTTAGAAAAATGATAATGATTGTTATTATCAATCTAAACATCTTATTTTACATTTATTTTCTTAGTTTTCAATTGAAGAATTGATTAAAAAAATGTAATATCTTGATTTAAAAAAAAAAATCGTGATTTGAAGTGAGAATTCTCGATTAGGAAAAAAGTTTATTTTGAAGTTAGAAGAATTTACTTAATAGTTAATAACTAAATTTTATTTGATAATAAGAAGAAAATATATAATTATGTTTCAAGAGTTCAAGTGATCAAAGTCACAGATAAAACCTTTTTCTATATTTAAATTCTTCCAGTTTTTGGTCTTTTAAAAGAGAGAAGGTGGAAACTATGATTAAAAAAATATAGATTTGGAGGCTTCCAAGAAGATTATGATTTCAGAACAAAAAATTCAGAGTAAAAAAAAACAAACTTATGAAAATATTTCAATAAATTTTAAAAGATAGATTTCAAAATTCGATAAATTTATTTGAAAATTAAAACAGAATATGAAGATGAAAAAGATAAGTTTTTTTTAACATTTTAGAAAGATTTTTTTTCAATAAACTCGTCTAACCAGTATAAAATCTTATTAATAGAATTTATGACAACTCGAGGGGACTGCAATTTGGTGCCTAAGATTAAATTATTGATTTGGAAGAATTAAGCGTCCTTAGCTCGAAAAAATTTTGACTATCACCTTGCGTTTGGTTTTTATTAGCTTAATTATGTATCAGTTTTAAGTGACATCAATCATTGATAACTGAAGAAATAACAAATCTACGTTTAAAAGAAAATTGATTTTGATTTTGTTTATTATACCTTTTTAATTCAATTAAGAAATAATATTTCAGAGTTTATAATGCATGATCTAAAAAAGTTAAATTCCACAGTTATTTTAATTTAAAAAGAATATTATGAAAAGTATTTCAGAAACAACTGAATTAAGTTTAAAAAAATTTAATTCATTTTAAAAAACTGTTCAAACTTGCAATACGATTCTATTTTTGCTTTTAAACAGCAAAAATTTTACTTGGAAAAGTAAACAAATAGAAAACCTCTATAATTTTGTGGCCGTGTGCCGTGTTGATCATTTAGAAGAACAAGAAACACATAATAATATTGAGACTGGCATGCTTGGCATCGCTCCTCAGATTTGCCCGTTCAGAGAAAGAGCGTGTATTTTTTTCGCTGTGCTCTTCCCAAACGGATAATCTTTAAAAAATGCTCAGTTACCTCCAGAGCGACCAAGCGTCCACCCAAGTGTGGGCAAGTGAAGCAAGCAATCTTATGAAGTGCGTTCTCGGTGCAGATAAATTCGTTCGCACTCGGGCGAAAGAGAAGCTTTACAGAAAAGTCGGTTTGTCTTCATCGGTTGCGTCTGGATCGATGTTTCGAAGTGCGTCAGAATTTACAATGCAGAACACAAATCTAACAGAACTAAATTAATAACGCCAAAGGTAGTTAAGATAGAATGTTGGTGTCTTGGACAACATTGCTCTGTATAATAAAGCGCATATTTTGATATGAAATATAAAGTTTACAAGTCCACCAATAGCAAGATACAAATCATAACTTTCTTATTTAGCATTTTAGAGCTTAAGTTTTTTCTACAAAGTTATTTATCTCAATAAAACACACAACTTTGCTTAACATGTCAAAGTTCTACAATCTTAACCCAAGGAGATACGGTTAAATAAAAAAAACCTTACAAAAAGTTATTGTTATTCTCGCGCTATTTTTTAATCTCTCCACTTTAAATTTTATATCAAAATATCTGAATTAACAACTTTGCCCAAAACACCTATCTGGTCATTCCTGAGCGAGTTCCTCTAGATTGATGTTCTGCACCAGGACCAATGATTAGCTACGAAAGCTTTCTTCGGTCAAAAAATATCAAAAGCATAGCGGTAAAGGAAGATAAATTATAAATTTTACGATTTGTGAAAGTTTTGCAGTTTTTTTACTAAAATTTGTCCCAGACCCCTGCGTAATTTTCACGGTTTGTTTAATAGACAAAGATTTTTGGATAATTTTAGTAAATGTTACTTTGCGAATTGCTGCTTTTGTAAATTAATGCTACCCACGTACGATATTTAAAGTACATAAACCTAAGTATACAGTAATATGCGGATGCCCGGATATTGTGAAAAAACTACTTGGATTTTGCCCAGTTTTATCCACATTATTTGGAAAATGAAACAAGAAGTCGCAAATCCTGTCGAAAACAGGATTTGTGAAAGTTTGTTTCATCAAAAATCAAACCAAAACTTTCCTTCGTATGCTTGAATGTTACACTGCTGATGTGTTACGACAAAAAAAAATGTAAGTCGTTTTTTCTTCACTAGATAAATGTCTAGAATTTTCTCAGATTTGGCCGGATATTGCTCGGTTTTTGGAATGGAAAATTTCAGATTATTTACCCGGTTTTCACCATGTTTTTCAAATAATTTTCCAGGAAGTGCCCGGCCCGGCTACGTACAAAAATATTTTATACATATACCTACATTGGATCTCTTCGACTGATGCACTGTTCCGCGCTGCATAGCGGCTTTTTTTAAAGAAAACATTCCTGCATTGAAATCTTTCTGGCTTGATACACTGAGCGACACAGCAGCGTCGCTAGAGCACAATTTTCTAGCCAGCTCCTTCTCTTTTCTTTAGAGCGAGCGACGTCCACCCGACCGTCGGAGCAACCGCAATCGGGCGCACTCGGCAAAAAGATAAGTGAACGTTGATCGGCTGAGCAGTGCACTCGGAAACCGAAATGATAAAAGTGTAATTCGTTCTCTGCTCTGTTCTGTTTGCGAGGTGTGGGACAAGCATGGAGACTGGAATTGATTTCTTGAAGAATATTTCATATTAGCAGCATTTTTTGTAAATCAAAATTTTTAGTAATAAAGCAGAGGATACTAGGTTTAAGATTTTGTTTTGCTACTTCTGATGACCATCGTGGGTCATATGATACATGGCTTCCAACTTGTTGATGTAAAAATTAGTATTCGATGAATCAATTTTGAAGTTAAAATGGTTGGTCTCAAATTCTGATTCTTTTTGGTTACACTTCATAATAAAAACTCATTCTAAAGACGAGGTAGAGTTTTTGTATGTCAAGATTTGAGTTTCAAAACAAAAGATTCATTGAAATGCAAAAATTAGTTTCAATTTGTGAACGGAATATATGTATGTAGTGCCATGAAATAGAATGTCTCAAGCCTAGAGTGATGTAAGACTAATTTCCGCCGGAGGCGAGAAAATTTTTTTGACTATTTTGTTAACACTTATTGAACACCTTTTAAGATCAATTAATTTTTCTTTACTACGTTGAAAATTTTACCTGGAAAAAATCTCCATGGGGGGGGTTAAACCCCTAAAACCCCCCCCGTTCGCACGGCCTTGCTAGAGAAAATTTACAAAACAAAATACTAACAAACAACAACAAACTCTATCGGTGCGCAACCAGTGTCTAAAATGGAAACAGGTGTTGCACTTACTGGTGCGCAAATGTGCTGCTAAATTTAAAATAAGTCATGCATTGTGTCCAGGGTTAACACCTGGGATACCTACCGCTGCTTATGCTCTTAAACGATTTTTTTTAAGTGCTAAGATGGGAATCGAACCCATGCCATCAGTGAACCTGCGATTACCTTCTTACCGCGCTGACGGCTCGGCCACCGAGATGTACAATGTTTTCTGCTCAATCATTTTAGCTTCAAATAAAATAACCTTTGCATGTTTTCATTAAAGAGTTCTATTCTTAATATTCGTAGAAATATTTTTCTTATTTAAATACTCGTTTGATGCCAAATTTGGTTTCATTTGCTCGAATAATTCTCGAGTTATCAAAGAAACTGTATACTTAATTGTATTTAAAAAGTATGAACTTTTGTACTAAAGCTGTGTTGAATTGACATGTTAAAATAAGGAAATTAGAAATTAAAAGAAAAACGTTGCCAAATGATGTTGAAATACTGCCTTTGGAGAATGGCTGTATTTATTAAAAATGCTGAAATGAGGAACCTTATAAAAATTACACATACATTTGATACATTTTCCTAACTTAGATTAAAACCAACTTGAATAAAAATTTGAATAATAAAACACTTAAAACCACTTACAACATAAAAATATACACTATTCTTATTATTTTTTTACAAATTTATAACAAACCTTCAGAAAGTTGAAGGTGTTCTGATCCCATTTGAAGTGGATATTTACAAATGAATGTTAACCTTATCTTTCACCAGAATACTGTCATGATTCATATACCCAAGAAGACTTTGGAAGAGTTTTCCGAGAGGAAGAACCATTTTCTGAAATAACCAGATCGTAATCCAGATCTGAATCATATTTCAGTCCATAAGCTGCAAACATGCAAAAAAAAACGAAGATTCAAAAAGATTTTTTTTAAGTCGGGTGGAGCAACAATCCTCAAAACCCTTGGGTTATCCAATTGACTGAATGCCAAACCAAATATTTTTTACTTTTCTGATAACAGTGTAAGAACCACCTATAGATCCGATTTTAATTTGCCAGCATTATCTTGCTACTAGTGCCATCTACATTTCAAACCGGGAAACGAAATTCAATGTTGCCGTTAGACGAGTTTCTTTTGTATTTCAACAATGCCGAGATACTCTTTTGTTTGGGGCAGATCCGGTTTGGTCTTACTAAATTTACTCCATTCGAGTAGAGAACGTCGAACGAGTCGGCAGGTCGCGCCTTGTAATTTTTATCTTTTGGTGCTACTGAATAAAATAGAACGCGTGAGGACTAGGTAAATTCTTTTTTATAAAAGGGCTTTGGTTGGTCTGTCACTAATCTGTTTTTTGGGATGCAGGATTCTTTATCCCGCTACAAGTGGGTCCAAGTCCGGAGCTACATCCGCTGGTCACGGAAGTTGGGCGTGAAGACGCCACTCGAGCTAAACGCTACAAAGCTCGAAAGCAGAGCACCGTTTGCGCACACCGCTTGTCGACCCGGA
Organism: Uranotaenia lowii; assembly: GCF_029784155.1. NCBI lineage: Eukaryota > Metazoa > Arthropoda > Insecta > Diptera > Culicidae > Uranotaenia > Uranotaenia lowii. The sequence goes on along the minus strand of NC_073692.1, from coordinate 397,706,316 downwards.
CCGGGATCGGAACGGGATTTCTGATCCATTCAACGGCTTTCGACGATTCCCTCGGAGTATCGACCGCCGGCCAGAAAGGGACACCTAGCGGACGCCATTTTGTTCCCGCTCCACGTGGATTCGCCATTGTGCACGAGGCAAGTTGCTGGTGCAGTCAAGCCTTTTCCGACTGCCAGTGCCACCCGTCTAGGCCGTGAGAACTCGCTGGTGCAGTCACCCCTTTTTCCGGCTGCCAGTGATCACTTGCTGGTGCAGCCAACGTTTTCCCGACTACCAGTGAACGCTGTCTAGGGCAAACTATTTTTGTCAAAACTTATTATTAATCAAAAATCTTCTGGAGCCCTGTTCTGGAACGAAGGAACTTCGTATGAACCACTCTAACATCAGAAAAGGCTCAGTAGAAACATGGCGATGCTGCGCGCATTAACGGCGGTAATGCGCGCCAAAATCATCGGTTTTCCTCGGACACGAAAAGGTTTTTCCGAAGGATCGAGCCACCGTCGATCCTTGAATCGGTCTCTTTTCCCAGCCAACCACCAGCGAAGACGGATCACGGTAACACTATCAGCGGCCCGTGAGGCCAGAGTCAGAGGCCAGCATGGCTATAGTCAGAGGCCCAGAGAGGCCAGAGTTTGTGTCGGAATAATTGTATTGTAGTTCTAAGTTCGGTAATACAGTCCACTAATTAGTAATGTTTTAAGAATGAGTGCGTTTTTATTCGATAAAGAAAATCTGATGCTATCGATCCATGCCATCAGGGGCGATCCTGAACAGGCCCTTTTAAAAATTAGGATGAATACAAAAATGTTGAAAAGTAGCTTTCTTGTTATTGATTTTTGAAATCGGAAAACGTTCTCTCCTTGATATTTTCTTTTGCTCTTCTTCGTATCATTTCGCTTTTTATTCTGCCCTTCAAGTAAAAGAGTAACTCGACCAATAGTTTCCATATTCTTCCTAAAGTCACGAACATTCGAATGTTGTTTTAGCCAATTTTCAAAAAAAATAAACCCGCCTTGTGCGAGTCTCACGCCGGAAGTAAAGCGTACCTTCAGTCTTCCTTGACTGGAAGTGGCGCCCTTAACAAAGCTGATGGTATTGTTGGCACAATCAAATTCATTACAACAGGTAGACTACCCTTTAATCCAATAATTGTTAATATTTATTATTATTGAATCTTTGGATTTTCAATCAGTAGTTTCAATGTTTGGTACTTAACAAAACATGATTTGCGCTTATAAGAATTTCCACTCCAAAAATCAGTTTTTTTGCGTTATCTAAGCTATTTGAAAAATGGTTTGAGCTGTGTTTTAGTTTAATAACTGTCATTTGGAAAGATCAATGAAATGGATTAATATTTTTTATGATACTCAATTTCAGATGAAAATGAACCTCAAAAATGTGTGTAAGCTTATGGGAATCCCTACCACCATACTGACGAGTTAAAACTTTTGAAACACAATTCTTCATTTTTCGAAAAATTCGTACAATTGCTTCAAATGGATATGCGTCAGTTTGGCATAAACGTTTGTTTTGATTTCACGTTTTGATTTTCGTGAAACTGGCACAAATTTTGTTCTTCAGTTTGAATGGCCAGTGCGTTAAATCTTCTCAAATTGTATTCGAGTGAGGAAGAACTATTGAGTGTTAAAAATAGGGAGTCCAGCGACCAAAACTGGCCGAAATCAAAGAGGTGAAATTTGCCATAGGATCGTTTTCGATTCAATATAAATCTTGTTTTGAAAGAGATTGGAAGCGATTTTTATTATTCACAGTGGAACAGCTTAAGAAAGTATCGCGTCCGGACTTTGACCTTAAATCTTCGCTTCACTTTAGGAATGAAAACATAGAGGTTGAGATAAAAAAAGCAATGTTAAAGAAATTGTTTGTTGTTATTATCGACTTTTTCCGGCGAATAAATAACTACAAAATTACTTGCCAGTTGGTCCGGACGTTTCGAGCTACTTTTGGCTTTTCACTCCACTTCAGCGGACCTTAAATTAAATTTATTTTCTTATAATTCACCACTTTACTAGGTTTACTAGGCCTACTATTTTAAACTTACTTAATCTAGCGATCGTCTATACTACTGTTTATAGTTATTTGTTTACATCACAGGATTGGAACACGGATTGAAAAGTTATCCATGATGGAACGCGAGAAAGGAAAAATAATTCTGCATAACAACGTTGCAAACCATTTATGGTCATGAGCAAGGTCACCGAAATCACAGAATAATCTGTAATTTAACAGAATTTTCAGCAAATTTCCATCATAGAATCTGTGTCACAGAACACAGAATTTTAAATAGGAATATTTACAGATTTCACACATTTTTTTAATTTTTTACGTATTTCCAAAATTTTAATTTTTGATGTTAATTGAAACCCACGAAACAAAGGATCCTCAGACAGAAGAGTGAAACAGCTGATGTTTACAGCAGTTTGTTATAGGACCTAAGAAGTAAGACAAACGGCATCAAAAAATCACCATTTTTAAATATTGTGGCACTTTGTTAAGAACTGCCGGTAGAACTAATCATATTTACCCACTTACAAATTTAGAGAATACATATATGTTAAATGTAGTATTCGAGAAATAAAAGTTGTTTGATGTAGAATGTGATTGAACCCAAATAAAGTTGTAGTTTGATAAATAAAACTGTTGTGTCTTATGTAAAAATCTTGGAGTTGTTACTAACAGTTGCAGAAGAAATTGCTATCACAGTCAAGGATCACGTAGGCTAAATACCCCTCACGGAATCTTCCAACCCAATGTATCCAATGATTGAAGGAAGGAACCCACCCACAGACAGTCCACTCAGGTCCAAGCAAGGGCTTGGACCACACCCCAATCCATGGGTCACTGGTTCAAATCCGGCTCGAAGGACCAAAACTGTTGATACTCGAATACTATTATTTATATATATTTTAAAAAATTAGTAAGAGGGTCAATACGACTAGTTCCACCGGCAATTTTAGCAAATTGCTAAAATATTCAAAAATGGTGATTTTTAAATGCCGTTTTTCTTACTTCTTGGTTTTTTTAACTAACTGCTGTAAACATCAGCTGTTTCACTCTTCTTTCTGAGGATCCTTTGCTTCGTGGGTTTCAACATTACAACATCGCGCTTAGTGTGGTTCATCAACATCCCGGCCCATCCTAAAATCTCTCGCATTTCTGAACCAAAAAATAAAGAAAAGATTCTCGCGAACACAAGGGTGGGTGCAACCGATCGTTCTGAATCTCCGAGAAACTAAGTTTGATTGATTTCTGGTTGAGATGCCGCTGGCAAAAAAATTCTATCGGTCGCGTAGGAGATCCTGATGCTGTTTTCAAGATAACCACCCTCGCGACTCCATCAGCTCCAGGATTAACTTGTTCTATTCTGCCCATCTTCCAACGACTTGGCGTCAAATTATTCTCTTTGATGATCACCAACTGTCCAGCCTTGACATCGATCGGCTTTTTCCATCTTTTAAACCGCCCCTGAAGTTGTGTCTAGTCATAAACTCTCCAACGATCCTAAAAGTGTTGAAGACGCTTCTGCAATGTTTGGCTCTTATTTTATCTGTTCATAGGTACTTCACTGTAACTTCTTTCAGGCACCTGTTGAAATGGTTCTCCATTAAGGAAATGTTAAGACAATTTTCCACCTGTACCAAGAGCGTAGTCATGTCCTGCTTCCCAAAGTCCTCCGACATGGGGCACGACTGGTGGTATGAAGTACCATTGGATATGATTGTTGGCACACTCCTTAAAAACTGCTTCTTTATGCTGATCACTGCGTTGCAACTTTAGTAGTTCTCGAAGGTAGCTCCGTACTCCGACGAAATTCGTTCCTTCAGTTTACGCTCGGACGTTGGGGCGATCACATGTTTCTAAATTGAACTCTCGGTCAGTGCATCTTTTTTTCAATTCGTTAAACTGAAATAGATTCCGGCCTACCGATATGGAAAGAATGCGAAAGAATACGATTAAAATTGCGTTTGGTGCGTGCGCGAGGCCTCCGGCATATGTTAACGTTTTTGTTTTTGTTCAGAACACATTGGAAATACAAGCGTCCATTGTGCATTCTTTGTACAAGGACGAAAATGAACGATGTTTTTACCTAAAGTTTATGGACGAAACAGTGTTTAATAGCTTTATCAATAAAATGGACGCCGAGTACCCCTTCATATATGAAGATGGAACCAGGATTATGGTAAAATTGGACGTTGCGAGTAGTGTTCATCGTTATGTGCGAATATTCAATTTGCCTCCCGAGGTCGATGACGAGGAAATTGCAGTTGTTTTGGGACAGTATGGGACAATTAAGCAGCACGTTAGAGAAAAATTTGCGACAAATTCTGGTTTCCCTGTGTTTAACGGTATTCGTGGCGTTCACTTGGAAATCGCCAAGGAACTTCCAGCGAATATTTTCATCTCAAACTTCAAGGTTAGGATATTTTATGATGGTGTTAAAAGTCGGTGCTTCTTCTGCAAAATTGAAGGCCACCTTAAAGTTAACTGTCCCAAGCTGGCAAGCATCAACGTGGTTGGTTTGAATAGCGTTCACCAAAAGTCATCGGAACCAAGTACATCGTTCAGCCAAGTACTTAAGAAAGCATTGGTTGGGGCCACACCGAGGATTGAAAAAATTGCAAATAACTCGACAACGTTGCCGAGCAAGCTTAAAACCCGATCAACACGACAATTGCTACCGAGCCTCAACGAAGCTTTACACACAACGGCTGCCACAAAACCGACAACGTCTGCAGAAAAAATGAGCAGCGGAGAAGAGATCGACGACGATGACGATGACGATGACGATGATGATGAAGATGACGACAACGGCGACGACGACGACGATGGCGATGAGAACGAAGAAGATGAAGATGACGATGACGAAGAAGACAATGATGACGACGCGCAAATAGAAGTGGATAAGGTTAATCTTAAACGAACTATTTCCAGTCCTAGTTCGACCTTGGAAAACGAATCCAGGAAAAAAATAAAGCCAAAAAGCAAAATTGCATCGGTCGAATCGATCCCGGAATTGAGCCAGACCGAGACCATAGGACGCCAGACCCGAGGAAGAGAAGCGACAGTGACGACGAAAAAAAGCAAATGAATTTTATAATTTCAAGAAATTTTGTAGCAACTGATTTAGGAAACGTAAAACGCAAATCATGATAATGTACATTTATATTATATTATTCGTGAAAAGATTATTAGTTGTAAGTTTTTTGTTGTAATTAGTTTTAATATTTTTTTTGTGACTCGAATGAACACTAAGTGTTTAAAAAGTCAGAAATAAAATTTAAAAAAAAAAAAAAAAAAAAAAAAAAAAAAAAAAAAAAAAAAAAAAAAAAAAAAAAAAATAGATATCGGAACAGTAGCGTCTTGTTGCGATGAACCGCTGTAAGGCTTATATAAAACTATCTGTTGATAAGTCGGATACAAGTTCTAGATGAACCGCTTTCTAACAAAGGCAGATGAAAACCGAAACATAAGCTTTGACCGCTGGTCTTCTGGGAGCTTGACGAACATATATCGGTCCGAAATAGTCGACGCCTGTTCTTGAAAAGGCTCGAGCTACTGTCACGCGTGCTTTGGGGTAATTCACCCATAAATTAAAAAAAATCAATTACATTTGGTTTTGAGTGGAAGCATTTCATACAATTATGTACATTCTGTCACGGAATTTGTGCCTCCAAGAGGCCAATACTTCAGCCTTGAAAACTATGCTATTCATTAAAACTAACTTATGCATTAAAATAAATGGACTTTTTCGGATGATGATTAAATATAAACCAGGACTCTTCGAGCTCGTAGTTTAGTCGCATTCCATTTGGCTCCCTATCAAGTACAGCTTTCTGAACATAAATTCAAGCGTAGCGTGATTAGCCGGCGCAGCAAATTATGTACGCCTCTGTTCAATTCAGTTATTATTGAAAATGATTCTTGCTAAAATTCATGAAATGCGATTAAAAATTTTCTTAGTCAACTGGCCAAAAACAGGCTCTTGGAAGGATCGCCAAATGTGTAAACCACATCATGCCAAAATGAATTATCATCGAAGTGTAGGTACAGGACAGGAGACGTTTGTTATATAATCGATGCATAACAACAATGTTGAGCTAAAACGATAGACAGCATTCATACTTCCGTTCTTCATGTCGAGCTTAGCCCACACTAATAATAAGAAACCGTTTGAGAGAATAAGAGATAAATTCTTCAAGTTTAAAAGTAAAAAAAAAACTGCACATATAATAAATATTGAAAATAGCATAAACTATTTTATCAAGGAACAAGTATGTCCACTTTTGACACTCAGAAGTGCATATGAGCTTCGCGACGCCTTTTAAGCTTGGTTTCTGGACACTGAGAAGAAGCACACCGTCAGATCTCCTGAACTGCCATTTGCTAATTCCTTCTTGTTTCTTATAGCTTTGGTCACTGACTGTATGTACATAACTTTGGAAAAAAAATATGTACAGAACAAAATATTAAGAAAAAATTCTACCAAATTTGGTTTGTTTCGGATTCTTATTGAAAACCAGCGATATTTTCTTAAACAAAAATTCAACATTTTATTTGTATTTACTACAAAAAGCCTTTCAATTCAGTATGCCGAAAAATCGACTATGGCAAAATTCATTTCTCCTTCAGATGTAAACTTAACTAATATATTCAACTATTCATCGTCCTCCATCACCTCAGCAATCAGCTGCTGAATTTTAATCCTTATCGAAAGATTCTTTTTAGACGGAAGTCTCTTCATAAACGGATGTAAGCTCATCAGGAAATTCCAATCCGAATCGGTTTCCAGCATTCCACCGGGGCCCACAAAGGGCTTTGAGTCCCTCTGCTCTCCATCGATGGGTTCCGTTTTGATACGAGCTCGAAGCTTATTTTTAAATGTCACCTCCCCAAAAACCCCGGACGGAACTTCGATTACCTCGTCATGGGCGGACACCGGTTCCAAAATAACGTCGTCCTCCTCCTCTTCTACGATTGTGTCTTCTTGCTGTAGCGACTCGTAGGTTTCGACCATAGTCACTTCATCCGGATCCGTTTCGACAATGTGCTGTTCCGGTCCAACGGCAGCCGATTCCGGTAGGGTCTCAAAGGTTCCATTTCTAATGTTAGGATAAATTGTGATTGCTTCAACCACTTCTATGTTATTGTGTTCATGGTCACCTGGTTGAGCCAGTGCTGCTGTGGTTGTAATCATTGAGGAGCTAGCTGGTTCTTCCGGTTGAGAGCCCATCTTATGGCACGCGCCATCATTGCTATTTTGGCTGCTGCAGGAATTTCGATTCAAATCCGACGAGATGGGTTCATTTTTGTAGTAACTTTCCCGGGTTCTGAAGTGACCGATCAGGAACGACATCCGATCGAAGAGTGGCCAACTGGAGTTCACAATCTCGCCATCCTCGATTCGCTTGACCTCCCGCCGGAAGCTGTCCCGCAGGGTTTTCCAACGCACCTTGAGCGATGAAACTGTGAGGAAGAATGGATAGAAAAATACTTGATCAATACAGGAAACCGTGAAAAAAAAATTGTTATTGGTTTTATTTGTTATAATTTCAGAAAGAATCTAGTTATTACAAATTAATTGAATTCCATTGATGAGAGCATTTACCTTAGATCAAATTTTTAAAATTAAATCAAAACAGCTCCACTTCAGATCAAACTCAGACTAAGAAATCTACTCGATAATCGATCTAAAAGCTGGTGAACTACTAGGTCACACCAATCACTTTAAAAACTATATGTGCGAAAATATTCCAGCAAAGTTAAGGAAGCAGAAATTCCTGATCAGCAACATTGTTGCAAACATTTACTGTCAAGTACGGATAATAACATGATTCCAAGATAATAACATAATACAGTGTGTCATGTAATTAGCCTAACTCGATTAACAAGGTACTCTTAAGAAACATTGTATAAAACTAAGAAATTAAGATCATTATCAGTTTGGACAGATAAAAATCAATAAAATCGAAAAAAATCTTATAACTTCGAGAAAAAAATGTTTACGCAAGTCTTGCAAAAAATATCGAGATGCAAGATGATCACTATAAATACCTACATGCTGTAAAACAATCGCTATATTACTCAACCAGGAATTTGCTCAGAATGTTAACCTGCCCTAACATGTAATCAACTATTCTAATAGAGTGCTTTAATTGGTCTGTAATGAACCCCGCACACTTCGCAACCCATTCATCAATAGTAGTAAAATCTCAAACTCTAGCAAGGTACGGAAATCGTTCAAGTCGTGTGTGAGCAACATCAAGAGACACTGCTGGCTGGGTTCAAAATATGGATCAAAAGTCTGCCGAATGGCTTAAATATTCTCCAAGTTCCGCGGGCAAAGTCAAACATAGTAGAAGGCGTTCATGATCCTTGATCTTTATGGTTTAGAAAAGTGTTGAATGTGGAAAGGTATTTGAATATCACCGTAAGACACAATAAAACTGGACTGCGGAAAAAAAACAAAAAAAACGTAATATGAAAAAAATTTAAAAAAAAAAATACAAAGATGACAAAAATGACAAAAACTACAAAAATCAGAAAAAAATGACAAAAATGACAAAAATAAAAAAAATGACAAAAATGACGAAAATGTCAAAAATGTCGAAAATGCCGAAAATGTCAAAAATGTGAAAAACGTCAGAAATGTCAAAAATGTCAAAAATGTAAAAAATGTCAAAAATGGCAAAAATGACGAAAATGACAAAAATGAAACAAAAAAAAAAACGAAAAACACAAAAAAGGCCAAAGACAAAAATGTCAAAAATGGCAAAAAAAGACAAAAATGACAAAAAAGACCAAAATAACAAAAATTACAAAAATGACAAAAATGACAAAAATTACAAAAATTACAAAAATGACAAAAAATGACAAAAAATGACAAAAAATGACAAAAATGACAAAAATGACAAAAATGACAAAAAAGACAAAAAGGACAAAAATGACAAAAATGACAAAACTGACAAAAATGACAAAAATGACAAAAATGACAAAAATGACAAAAATGACAAAAATGACAAAAATGACAAAAATGACAAAAATGACAAAAATGACAAAAATGACAAAAATGACAAAAATGACAAAAATGACAAAAATGACAAAAATGACAAAAATGACAAAAATGACAAAAATGACAAAAATGACAAAAATGACAAAAATGACAAAAATGACAAAAATGACAAAAATGACAAAAATGACAAAAATGACAAAAATGACAAAAATGACAAAAATGACAAAAATGACAAAAATGACAAAAATGACAAAAATGACAAAAATGACAAAAATGACAAAAATGACAAAAATGACAAAAATGACAAAAATGACAAAAATGACAAAAATGACAAAAATGACAAAAATGACAAAAATGACAAAAATGACAAAAATGACAAAAATGACAAAAATGACAAAAATGACAAAAATGACAAAAATGACAAAAATGACAAAAAATGTCAAAAATGACAAAAATGACAAAAATGACAAAAATGACAAAAAATGACAAAAATGACAAAAATTACAAAAATTACAAAAATTACAAAAATGACAAAAATGACAAAAATGACAAAAATGACAAAAATGACAAAAATGACAAAAATGACGAAAATGACAAAAATGACAAAAATGACAAAAATGGCAAAAATGACAAAAATGACAAAAATGACAAAAATTACAAAAATGACAAAAATGACAAAAATGACAAAAATGACAAAAATGACAAAAATGACAAAAATGGCAAAAATGGCAAATATGACAAAAATGACAAAAATGACAAAAATGACAAAAATGACAAAAATGACAAAAATGACAAAAATGATAAAAATGCCAGATGAAAAAATTGTCAAAATTTACGAAATTGTCAAAATTGTCAAAATTGTCAAAATTGTCAAAATTGTCAAAATTGTCGAAATTGTCAAAATTGTCAAAATTGTCAAAATTGTCAAAATTGTCAAAATTGTCAAAATTGTCAAAATTGTCAAAATTGTCAAAATTGTCAAAATTGTCAAAATTGTCAAAATTGTCAAAATTGTCAAAATTGTCAAAATTGTCAAAATTGTCAAATTGTCAAAATTGTCAAAATTGTCAAAATTGTCAAAATTGTCAAAATTGTCAAAATTGTCAAAATTGTCAAAATTGTCAAAATTGTCAAAATTGTCAAAATTGTCAAAATTGTCAAAATTGTCAAAATTGTCAAAATTGTCAAAATTGTCAAAATTGTCAAAATTGTCAAAATTGTCAAAATTGTCAAAATTGTCAAAATTGTCAAAATTGTCAAAATTGTCAAAATTGTCAAAATTGTCAAAATTGTCAAAATTGTCAAATTGTCAAAATTGTCAAAATTGTAAAAATTGTCAAAATTGTCAAAATTGTAAAAATTGTCAAAATTGTCAAAATTGTCAAAGTTGTCAAAATTGTCAAAATTGTCAAAATTTTCAAAATTGACAAAATTGACAAAATTGACAAAATTGACAAAATTGACAAAATTTACAAAATTGACAAAATTGACAAAATTGACAAAATTGACAAAATTGACAAAATTGACAAAATTGACAAAATTGACAAAATTGACAAAATTGACAAAATTGACAAAATTGACAAAATTGACAAAATTGACAAAATTGACAAAATTGACAAAATTGACAAAATTGACAAAATTGACAAAATTGACAAAATTGACAAAATTGACAAAATTGACAAAATTGACAAAATTGACAAAATTGACAAAATTGACAAAATTGACAAAATTGACAAAATTGACAAAATTGACAAAATTGACAAAATTGACAAAATTGACAAAATTGACAAAATTGACAAAATTGACAAAATTGACAAAATTGACAAAATTGACAAAATTGACAAAATTGACAAAATTGACAAAATTGACAAAATTGACAAAATTGACAAAATTGACAAAATTGACAAAATTGACAAAATTGACAAAATTGACAAAATTGACAAAATTGACAAAATTGACAAAATTGACAAAATTGACAAAATTGACAAAATTGACAAAAATGACAAAATTGACAAAATTGACAAAATTGACAAAATTGACAAAATTGACAAAATTGACAAAATTGACAAAATTGACAAAATTGACAACATTGACAAAATTGTTAAAATTGTCAAAATTGTCAAAATTGTCAAAATTGTCAAAATTGTCAAAATTGTCAAAATTGTCAAAATTGTCAAAATTGTCAAAATTGTCAAAATTGTCAAAATTGTCAAAATTGTCAAAATTGTCAAAATTGTCAAAATTGTCAAAATTGTCAAAATTGTCAAAATTGTCAAAATTGTCAAAATTGTCAAAATTTTCAAAGTTGTCAAAGTTGTCAAAATTGTCAAAATTGTCAAAATTGTCAAAATTGTCAAAATTGTCAAAATTGTCAAAATTGTCAAAATTGTCAAAATTGTCAAAATTGTCAAAATTGTCAAAATTGTCAAAATTGTCAAAATTGTCAAAATTGTCAAAATTGTCAAAATTGTCAAAATTGTCAAAATTGTCAAAATTGTCAAAATTGTCAAAATTGTCAAAATTGTCAAAATTGTCAAAATTGTCAAAATTGTCAAAATTGTCAAAATTGTCAAAATTGTCAAAATTGTCAAAATTGTCAAAATTGTCAAAATTGTCAAAATTGTCAAAATTGTCAAAATTGTCAAAATAGTCAAAATTGTCAAAATTGTCAAAATTGTCAAAATTGTCAAAATTGTCAAAATTGTCAAAATTGTCAAAATTGTCAAAATTGTCAAAATTGTCAAAATTGTCAAAATTGTCAAAATTGTCAAAATTGTCAAAATTGTCAAAATTGTCAAAATTGTCAAAATTGTCAAAATTGTCAAAATTGTCAAAATTGTCAAAATTGTCAAAATTGTCAAAATTGTCAAAATTGTCAAAATTGTCAAAATTGTCAAAATTGTCAAAATTGTCAAAATTGTCAAAATTGTCAAAATTGTCAAAATTGTCAAAATTGTCAAAATTGTCAAAATTGTCAAAATTGTCAAAATTGTCAAAATTGTCAAAATTGTCAAAATTGTCAAAATTGTCAAAATTGTCAAAATTTTCAAAATTGTCAAAGTTGTCAAAATTGTCAAAATTGTCAAAATTGTCAAAATTGTCAAAATTGTCAAAATTGTCAAAATTGTCAAAATTGTCAAAATTGTCAAAATTGTCAAAATTGTCAAAATTGTCAAAATTGTCAAAATTGTCAAAATTGTCAAAATTGTCAAAATTGTCAAAATTGTCAAAATTGTCAAAATTGTCATAATTGTCATAATTGTCAAAATTGTCAAAATTGTCAAAATTGTCAAAATTGTCAAAATTGTCAAAATTGTCAAAATTATCCAAATTGTCAAAATTGTCAAAATTGTCGAAATTGTCGAAATTGTCAAAAATGTCAAAATTGTCAAAATTTTCGAAATTGTCAAAATGTTTAAAATTGTCTAAATGTCAAAATTGTCAAAATTGTCAAAATTGTCAAAATTGTCAAAATTGTCAAAATTGTCAAAATTGTCAAAATTGTCAAAATTGTCAATATTGTCAAAATTGTCAAAATTGTCAAAATTGTCAAAATTGTCAAAATTGTCAAAATTGTCAAAATTGTCAAAATTGTCAAAATTGTCAAAATTGTCAAAATTGTCAAAATTGTCAAAATTGTCAAAATTGTCAAAATTGTCAAAATTGTCAAAATTGTCAAAATTGTCAAAATTGTCAAAGTTGTCAAAATTGTCAAAATTGTCAAAATTGTCAAAATTGTCAAAATTGTCAAAATTGTCAAAATTGTCAAAATTGTCAAAATTGTCAAAATTGTCAAAATTGTCAAAATTGTCAAAATTGTCAAAATTGTCAAAATTATCAAAATTGTCAAAATTGTCAAAATTGTCAAAATTGTCAAAATTGTCAAAATTGTCATAATTGTCATAATTGTCAAAATTGTCAAAATTGTCAAAATTGTCAAAATTGTCAAAATTGTCAAAATTGTCAAAATTATCCAAATTGTCAAAATTGTCAAAATTGTCGAAATTGTCGAAATTGTCAAAAATGTCAAAATTGTCAAAATTTTCGAAATTGTCAAAATGTTTAAAATTGTCTAAATGTCAAAATTGTCAAAATTGTCAAAATTGTCAAAATTGTCAAAATTGTCAAAATTGTCAATATTGTCAAAATTGTCAAAATTGTCAAAATTGTCAAAATTGTCAAAATTGTCAAAATTGTCAAAATTGTCAAAATTGTCAAAATTGTCAAAATTGTCAAAATTGTCAAAATTGTCAAAATTGTCAAAATTGTCAAAATTGTCAAAATTGTCAAAATTGTCAAAATTGTCAAAATTGTCAAAATTGTCAAAGTTGTCAAAATTGTCAAAATTGTCAAAATTGTCAAAATTGTCAAAATTGTCAAAATTGTCAAAATTGTCAAAATTGTCAAAATTGTCAAAATTGTCAAAATTGTCAAAATTGTCAAAATTGTCAAAATTGTCAAAATTGTCAAAATTGTCAAAATTGTCAAAATTGTCAAAATTGTCAAAATTGTCGAAATTGTCGAAATTGTCAAAATTGTCAAAATTGTTAAAATTGTCAAAATTGTCAAAATTGTCAAAATTGTCAAAATTGTCAAAATTGTCATAATTGTCAAAATTGTCAAAATCGTTAAAATTGTTAAAATTGTCATTATTGTCAAAATTGCCAAATTTGTCAGAATTGTCAAATTTGTCAAAATTGTCAAAACTGTCGAAGTAGTCAAAATTGTCAAAATTGTCAAAACTCAAAATTGTCAAAATTGTCAAAATTGTCAAAATTATCAAAATTGTCAAAATTGTCAAAATTGTCAAAATTGTCAAAATTGTCATAATTGTCATAATTGTCATAATTGTCAAAATTGTCAAAATTGTCAAAATTGTCAAAATTGTCAAAATTGTCAAAATTGTCAAAATTGTCAAAATTGTCAAAATTGTCAAAATTGTCAAAATTGTCAAAATTGTCAAAATTGTCAAAATTGTCAAAATTGTCAAAATTGTCAAAGTTGTCAAAATTGTCAAAATTGTCAAAATTGTCAAAATTGTCAAAATTGTCAAAATTGTCAAAATTGTCAAAATTGTCAAAATTGTCAAAATTGTCAAAATTGTCAAAATTGTCAAAATTGTCAAAATTGTCGAAATTGTCGAAATTGTCAAAATTGTCAAAATTGTTAAAATTGTCAAAATTGTCAAAATTGTCAAAATTGTCAAAATTGTCAAAATTGTCATAATTGTCAAAATTGTCAAAATCGTTAAAATTGTTAAAATTGTCATTATTGTCAAAATTGCCAAATTTGTCAGAATTGTCAAATTTGTCAAAATTGTCAAAACTGTCGAAGTAGTCAAAATTGTCAAAATTGTCAAAACTCAAAATTGTCAAAATTGTCAAAATTATCAAAATTGTCAAAATTGTCAAAATTGTCAAAATTGTCAAAATTGTCATAATTGTCATAATTGTCAAAATTGTCAAAATTGTCAAAATTGTCAAAATTGTCAAAATTGTCAAAATTGTCAAAATTGTCAAAATTGTCAAAATTGTCAAAATTGTCAAAATTGTCAAAATTGTCAAAATTGTCAAAATTGTCAAAATTGTCAAAATTGTCAAAATTGTCAAAATTGTCAAAATTGTCAAAATTGTCAAAATTGTCAAAATTGTCAAAATTGTCAAAATTGTCAAAATTGTCAAAATTGTAGAAATTTTCAAATTTGTTAAATTTGTCAATACTTGTAAAAATTGTTAAAAACTGTTTTTCCCATTTTTTTTCTCATGAATCAAATTGTTTTTTTGTTGTTAAAATTAGTTAGTCAATCGATAACTTCTCACGGTAGTTTCTCAATGATTATCCCAAACTACTTGTGTTAGAACAGAGACTATGCTGTTGCAACTTGCAATCTACCAATAACGCACTGTAATTATTTTTGTGTGTTCTGATCTTATCAAACCTACAAAGCCAACCAGCTAGCGCGAAGCTTTGAGAAACAAATGAATAATTTATAATCAGTCTATACGTGCGAACTGAGATTCAATCCCCAAAGTTGCTTCGAAGTTCAGGTTGCAGTTTTATAGCGCGCGTTCCTAGTGCAAAATCGATCGGCGATGGAGCAGGATTGCAGTTACGCAAATGTCTTTCTACAAGTAATCGGTGCGTTAGTTTTAGTTGCGTGGATCTATCGTACCTTTAAATCAGGACTAGCAATCGTTTGGGGATCCTTGAAGGACTTGGTTCTTAGAAGAGATTGGAAACAAAAATACGGAAAATGGGCAGGTAAGTTCGCGGAAACCCCTAAAACAGCTGAGGTTGAACAGGTTTTTTTTTTCATAGTTGTCACCGGTGGATCGGATGGAATCGGACGTCAGATCAGTATTCTCTTGGCCAAGCAAGGTTTGAATATAATCATTATAGCTCGACCGGACGATAACCTCCAGACGACGGCCGATCAGATCGCATCTGATTATGGGGTTCAAGTGAAAACAGTCGGGGTAGATTTTGCAAATGGCTGGCAGCTCTACAGCTTTATTCAGAAAGAGCTGGATGGATACGATATTGGTGTTTTGGGTAAATCTATTTTATGATTAAAAAAAAAAATATTTTAAAAAACTTCTCAATTTTAACAGTTAACAATGCAGGAATCCTTCTTAAAATTGATTCCTTCGAAAATATTGCCTACAATGAGCATCAAACGATGGTAAATGTAAATATAAATGCGGCTCTCATGTTAACCCACATCGTGACTCCTTATATGAAAAGTCGCCGGAAAGGACTGATCGTAAACATTGCCTCGATATCCGCCTACACCCCGGCGCCTTTCGCTCTTATGTACGCAGCCACTAAATCCTTCATCTACAGCTTCAGTCGAGCACTAACAGTTGAGCTCAGAGATAGTGGAGTAAAAGTGCAAACGATAACGCCATCTTTCGTGGAGACCAAACTGACTAAGAAAATGCATACCTCGCAGCTTTATCATCTGACAACAGTGCATCTGGATTCGTTTGCCAACTCTCTTGGGATTGTCATCGGAAAAACGGAACTCACTACCGGTCATTGGTATCACGCCGTCCAGGTAAGTTCATAAACATAGAGTAAGTGTTAAAAGAATTAACATTTTTTTTGACGTTTTAGCACACCCTGAGCTCTTGGATACCAATAGAATGGCGAATGAAACTGTTCGAAAAAGTTTCGATGCCCGTGATAAACGGTGAAAATGTGAAAACCAACTAATTACAATAAAACCGGGATTGATTTCTTGAAGCTATTCGTTCCTGACACTATTTTTATAGTGCAATGACTCAGAATCAAAAATTTTTATCAAAAATAATTGTGAAAGCTTAGAAATTTTTAACTAGGAGAGAGTGGGATATCGTTGAACACTCTTAATATCTCTGATGTGCGTTGGGATAAAAATCTCAATCCAACTGCCCTCGTCGTCGATTTGCGTAAGCTGCGTAAGCAACTTCTATAAGTTGTTAACTTGTGTCACATGCACATCATATGATTCTTTTATTTAACTAGCTAAAAAAAATACTTGCATAATGAAACAATAGGGTGTGTCATTTTGTGACTTTTTTCGAAAAACCCATTAGTCTAAAAAGTTTCCTTTTCGGTCAAAACGAAGGACAGAATTTTTGCAGATTTTTAAAATGAGATTTAGGTACTCGGATTTTGATTTGAAATTTTGTATGGAGGAACGCGAAATTTTTTTCGATGAACGTCACTTTTTTGGTTTTTCTTGAATATTTTGTTCTCACACAATGCAAATGAAATTCCAATACATAAGCCAAAGACGACAAAGCGGTAGAAGTAGAGAAAATATATTTAAAACGTCCCATTTTTTTTTTTCATGAAAAGAAACTAGCAACACTGACAGATTTTCCGTCCTATTTTCAGAAATATTATTTTATCAAGAAAGTTATATAGTTTAGAGCATTGAAATGTTCTGATGAAATGATCTTCATAAGATTCGCTATGTGGAAATATGCTCATATGCTTATGATCTTAGTTTTTTTGTCTTTCATATAGAAATAGCTTTTTTTCAAGAATTATCAATAAGTCACTCAAACTGGGGTGTCTTGGGCCATCTATATTGTGGTGTTCTTATACAAACATCTACATAACTAAAAATATTTTTTTTCTATCTGTAAAGTTTTCGTATGCCAAATGAGGAGTTAAGAAAAATATTCTATCTATTTTATTGAATGCGATATATGCAAATGAACATAATTAATGCATAAGGAAGTTTGTCAAAACGTTCGCGAGCAAGTTTTTGAAATAATTCGATCATACACAACACTCTTGTTATTTTCGTCACCTGGAATTACATAGAGGAGAGTGGGGTAACGTGGGCCACTTCAAATATCTCAGCTGTGTGTTGAGATAGAAATCCCAATCCTACTGTCATCGTCGTCGATTTGCGTAAGCATGTTTTTCTTTATGTTGTAGACTTATGTACGTATCATATGCTTCTTTTATGAAACTAGCCTAGAAAAATGTACTTTCATAATTAAACCAGCACCCGCAAAATTGCTTCCGTGCGAGGCCTCACGTACATAATAAAAATATATCATTCGCTTATGATCTTGGTTTTGTCAGGTTCTTTCACGTGGAAAAGGAATTTTTGATGAAACATAAATAGGTCACACAAACGCAACCAATTTCTAAATCATTGCTTGTGGGGAATCGTGGGCAACATTTTGTGGGGTATCTTGGGCCACCTATATTTTGGTGTTTTATACACGTTCAGAACTTAAAATACGTTATTACTATTTGTAAAGTTTTCTTATGCCAAATGAAGAATTATGAAAAATGTTTTGTCCATCTTTTCTAATGCAATAGAGACGAACAAAAATCCTATAAATGGAATTTTGCCGAAACGTTCGCGAGCCAGGTTTTAGGATCTATTCGATCATACACAACTCTCTTTTTAGTTTCCTCATCTGAAATCGCTTCAAAATAACTAAATGAATTATAAAATTTCAGTTTTGGGTCAACTCATAAACTTTGCACGTTATCTAGCCAATTTGGATTTGGTGGCCCACGTTTCCCCACAGTTCTTCAAAATCCAAAAAAAAAATACTTTTTTTAAAACAGTCAAAACTCGGGAAATTAATGTATTTGAAAAATAACAAAAAAATGTCTACCTCAAAAATGTAGAAAACCTTTCCAATTATATTTTTATTTTATTTTTTCTAATGAAGAAGTTATGAAACAAAGAAAAAAAAGTGGCCCATGATACCCCACTCTCTCCTACTTTAAAATAACTTAATGAATTAGGAAATTACATTTTTGGGTAAACTCATACACTTTGCATGTTATTTGGTGGTTTTGGATTTGGTTGCCCACAATTCCGCACATTATATTTATAATATAAACATATATATTTTTTCAAACAGCTGGAACTCGGGGAAATAAATTTATTAAAAAATAAAAAAAAAATGCCTTATGATACGTTAGAAATGTAGGAAACCATACCATAGGTCTTTTTAATTTTTTTATATATTTAACAAGTTATGGAGCAAAGAAAAAAAAGTAGCCGATTGTAGTATCTGAGTAGTAGTTGCTTTATTAAATCAGAATAAAAAACAATAATTAGCTTGTTCTCCAAACTAGCAACTAGCAAGTCTTGTTTCTAAAATTAGCAAAGAGCAATTTTTTATTCAAACACCTTTCGGAGATTTACCATAATTTATTCAGGATTCAGATATATCCAGAAGCAACTGGAAATCAAGATTTTAAGAACAGCAGTTATGGTAAGTTTTTTTTCTCTCTCTCTCTAAAACAATCTCATAAATGTGAAATTGTATGTGCCGACTTGTGATGTCGGCGGAATACTTCAGACACAGTTTATGGTTTTCGAGATGTGGAAACTGTTGCCAAAAACCCGGTAAAACGGGAATTTTCGGATCAGTTGCCTAAAGTGTGGAAACATTCGATGTTTACATGCAGTCGAGAATAAATCCTTGGCTAGAGGCAAATTAGGTTCTCGAATTGTAGGCGCTTTTAGCAAACCAAAATGTGGTTATTTTTACCATGCAGTCGAGTGTAAAGCCTGATTGAAAAGGAAATTATAAAAAGAAATTGAAACGAAAGTTTTGTTTTTTTTAATAAGGTCTAGAGAGAGAGAGAAAGAGGAAAAAAGAGACTCGAAACTTTCTTGGTCTTGAGAATTTTGTACACAGATACATCCCAGATATGGCCAGATTGACTTAGCCATTGAACACTATATGACTATCTTATGACTATAAAGTCGTTTATCGTTCTGCATAAACCAACAAAGAAGATTCCCTTTCTTGTCTATTTATATGTCAAGGAACTACTAGTACTGGAGAATGGTCGTTTGATGAAGAATTGGAAAGAATATTAAAGTTATTGGCAAACGAGTGCATCGTGATATTTGTCTCTCATCAGTATCTATCAAAATATTGAATCTGCTACACTTCAAGATACCGATCTCCAAGAATCATTAAATGGTTAGAAACGTTAGCCGTAGACCTTATCAAAGTATGAAAAAGTCTCTGGAAGCTAATGAATGGAAACACAGTGAGGAATTATAAGAAACTTGTTATTTCACGTGCATTACAGAATAGTATCTTTCTGTTAGCTCATGAACCTCACTTAGGAGTGCCATCGATAAAACGTCGAATTTAAGAAAACAAATGTGGTGGACTTAAATTAATGAAATGGGTAAACATTTCGTTGAAATTGCTCATGTTGTGTCCTTGTTTCGAATTCCAACAGACAGCCAATTCTAAGAACAGAAATACCTGATTATCCTCGGTTTAAAATCGCAGTTGATTTTACCGAAATTCCGATGATCTTACCGATGATTTTACCGAAATAACATAATTTACTAGTGCTTTATTGTTTCTCTTGGTTAAATCAATGAATTTTTATATAGAAACAACGAATTATCTTGGTTTCACTTTTTTTTTTCTAGTTACTTAGAAGTAGTGATTCAAAGCTCAATGATCGCAAAATCGACTATCACAAAAATGTGAGAAGTGTTGTTTGGATAGCCCAACATTAGTCTTTGCGATAATGGTCAGCCGTTTGCATCTGAAGAATTTAAGAGATTTTGTTCTACTAATGGCGTGACCATTCTTCACAAGGTTTCATATGCTGCTTTTGAAAATGGATTGATCGAGAGGCAAAACCGTCGTCTTTTGAAAACAATTAAGAAAAGCGTTGCTTCTGAAGAGATTGGAAAACAGATCTCCAAGACTAACTAGATGCTTACCAGTCTACACCTCATTCTGTCACAGATTATACACCTTCAGAATTATTATTTGGAGTTATAATTTGCGATAAATTACCGGAAAGATAACAGATCGACACATAAATCACACTTAACCTATTAAAAGTGATAATGCTTTGCTCATTAACTTACCAGAACATTCTCAAAATGATAAATTGACAGGAGGTGTTGAATCATCTAGGACTAAATGACAAAGAATGGAATAAATGACGTAGTTAGGAAGTATAGAAAAGGGGAGAGGCTGTAGTAGAGGGTAGTCGTTGGTTTATTATGTCAGAATAAAAACAAATATCAGTTTGTTCTTCAAACTAGCAAGTCTCGTTTCTAAACCCATGATACCGTATTCTCCCATACGCCAATTTGAATAAATTTTTTAAACCCTGTATGAAGAAAAAACACTATACAAATGAAATTTTTTTAAATAGAATTGCAGATTTTTATTGTCTCTGGTTGCTTATGTAAATGATTCACTGTAAGAAGAAAATATAAAAAATGCAAAAATCTTTTTTTAGCGGCTTGTGTCCATGTTAAGAAGATAATCCTTGTCTCAAATACAAAAAATATAGATTGCTCAAAAAAAATTATTTATTTCCGAGGAGCCCAAGTTATTCTGAATCTGTTTCTTAATAATTTTGAAAACTTGAATTCTAATGAGGTTCTCGGGAAAAATAAAAATTGCAAACAGAGGTTGAACTGAAGTGAATTTTTTACAACAACCTTTGAATCTAAATTTAATACTAAAAGTGTTCAAATTTGTGAGTGTTTTTTTTCTTATACAGAAAAAATACGTTGCATGAAATGCTCATGAAGCGATTTTGAGAAGAAAAACTTTATGTTAAAAAATAACAAAGGCCTCCAAGCATCGGACTGACATTAAGGTGTTTATACTTTCTAATAGAAATAGATAGAAAGTTTCTATCATGTACAAAAAAATTCTCAGAGATATTATTTTACACGCAAAAAATTCGATTGAAGGTATTTGAGAATATTTCGTTAAAAACACCAAAACTCGTGCAACTCCAACAAATCACTCTCAAATTTAACCAACAGAATCAAATTTGGGTCTTCAGAGGGGAATGGGTGTAAACGGCTTCACAGATCATGCAAATATTTCACGAAAAATAGAGAAAGGAATGAAATAAAAAAGAGAGTTGAAGCGATCTGGATCAACGAGTTGCGCACAATAGACTTCAAACGTATAAGGACTAGTGTTGCATAAATGCTACATTCGAGAAAAAGCACTTTAAAAATTTTTTATCCAAAAGTTGTAGTTTTAGAAGAGCGTGAAAAAAATAATTTTAAATTCTGAAAACTGCCTAAATGTAGTTTGAAATATGTTAAATCGTTTGAAAAGGCGGAATTTTGCATTCATACATTTTGGTTCTGCAGGCCAAATATTAAAAACGATAAATGCATGAAGGAGATCGGACTCGATTTTCCTTTAAGAAAATATTTTCAAATAATAAAATTGCTGGCGAAAAATTGATGAAAATGTATGCAAATGTGTTTTGAAAAATGACTTAAAAAACTATTGCCATAAATCACTCAAAGTTTTTATTTTTATCATTAGAATATTACCTAAGGGGAAACAAACGGAAATCGAGAAAATCGATATTTTAATTTTGATGCCTAATGAGAGTCGATATTCGGCCTTATTTTTATCGAGGTAACACCAGATTTTGACGTTTATGCATTTAAGCTTTGAGGCGTACTTAAATCAACTCCGATTGAGCTGAAGCTTTGCACAGGACAGTTTTTTGGAAAAATCTACAAAATGAATATGGACGGTTGGCAAAATTCGATCTTGAATTTTTTTCCCACAAACCGCGAGGAAATTCAATTCAATATCTTCCCTCCTACAGTAACCAAATCTGAAAATATACTTTCTTTTAGCGAAAATGTCTGGAGAATCGATCGGGCATTGTTTAAGACGCCGCTCGAGCTTACGAACGGAGATATAGTCTCTTTTTATCCCCTAAATCCACTATATCTTGTGAACAATCTAGATCAGGGATCAGGCCGCATGTGGCCCGCGATACCCTTTTGTGCGGCCCGCGAAGCTTTTTTCAAATTTTTATACCTTTCCTTTTTTCTACAATGTATTGTTAGAAATTTTATATGAATTGATCAAATATGCACTTTTTGCAGTTGCCCCACAATCATTCAGATTGTTAACTTTTTTTCTTGCATTTTAAGCATTTATTATAGTGTTCAAGGCACTATTGCAATATTTTTTATTGGCGTAGCTTAATATTGGAGTTTTTTCCTTAATTATTTAACTCCTATCACTTTGCAAAGCAAAATTCATTAAAGTGAGTCGGAAGAGCAGCCAAATTTCGGAAGCAACATATGATCAGAGAAATTTCGAAGCCCGTTAGTGAAGTAATTATTTTCGTTTCAAGCAAAAATAAAGTTTTTTAATAAAAAATATGCTTAGCAATTTTTTTTAAATTATTCTATCCAATTCGACAAAAAGGCTAGTTCTGTTAGCATTCAAATAACGGTGAAAAAAAAAAATAAAACCAAAAACTTGTGATTCGTTCTTTGTTTCTAAATGTTAGCGAAAATTACGAAAGTTTAATAATAAAGCCTGGGTGAATGATTGAAGATTTTTTATCCACATGAATTAGCCGGCATAAAAGTAAGCGAAAAAAAATTATTAGTTCTTGATAAAAACAAGAGATAGGTATCTGAAATTCTGTGATTCGACGCAAAAGGTCTTTAATAATTTTAATTATTAATTCATATATATCAATATCACCGATAATTATCGGTGATGCTTTTTTCAGAAACTTGATAGAAAATTTATCACAAACATCGTTAAATTGAGTTATTTTACTCAGAACTCGCATTCCTCATTACTAAAGTTATAATACAGCTTAAAAAAAAACCTATCCCAATGACATCTTAATAAGATTAAAAATTATAAAAATCATGATAAAAATTCTAGAATCGAGAATATAGTTTTGAAGATAGTGCCTAAAAATATGTAAAATTGAACATTTTTCTGTGATTTCAACAACCAATCTCTTAATGCAATGATCTTCAATTTGAAAAACGAGGTTTTTACCATTTGTAGAAAAAAATCTAGGCTTCGAGGACAAGTCTAAATTGTGGAAAAATCACAGAAAATCAATAAGCATTTCAACGTCCACCGCTAAAAATACAGTGATTTCTTTAAATATATATTTTTCACACTCTTAGTTATGACTGGAGTAACCTCCAGGAGATTTTTAAATGGAAGTTCTTTTTTTCGATTACAGTCGTTTTACCATCATTATGGCATTCGCGACTTTATCAACGTTACAGTTGGCGGATCGTTATTGAAAAACTTATCCGGTACAACGTACAACTGTGTTCGATGTTTACTCTTGGGCTCGAACTCGCAGACATCTGCTCAGGAGACAACAGACTTGCCAATTGAGCTATATCACAAGCCGCTTTAAATGGAAGCTATGACGAACAGTATCATCGGTTTTAACAAAAATGTTGTAAGAACGAATGTTCGCCAAGAAGTACTATTGAAAAATTGAGACCATTTAAAAATGACAAAGATTTAGCGATGTATCTTTTCATTATCGGAAGCTTTGCCAATTATTAAAAAAAAAATATTTTAAGTGCGGCCCGCCGACTAGATTTCAAATTTGGATTGGCCCGTTTGTTCAAAAGGTTGCTCACCCCTGATCTAGATGAATACTGATTTGGACTAGACAATTTTAAACAATAATCGACCAATTTCATGTGATTTTTTACGAGAAATCGAATCAGGACTGTGAGCTACCACACGCTTCGGAAAATGCAGTTATGACTGATTTTACCTTCGATTTCCCTATATTTTTCAATCAATTATGATAACAGTAAGTAAGGACTTGACAATTTTGAACCAAATGAGGCCTATCTAAGTGATTTGTTTTTTTTTTTTTTTGGTTTTGTCATTTATGAGTAAGGTACACCGGGGCAAGTGCAAACGGTTTTCACCATAGTTCAACTTTCACATGTCCTAGAAAAATATGTATATTTTCAAAAATTATCAATTATCGTTCGTTGCATCACTAAAATAGTTCTCAACAAATTCCCGTTGGTAGTGAAAAATTAAAAAAAGTTGGTAAAAAGTAACGGTGCATTTGTGAAAAAATTTCAAAATTTGCACTTGCCCCGTTTATGGGGGCAAGTGCAAACGCAATACTTTTTCCAAACTAATTCACAGATGAGTCAGTGTATCGCTCTTAAAATGAATTGAATACATGTTCCGGCACGTTTTATCAACTTTGATTAATATGTTTGCTGTTTTCTTGCAATATTGATAACTTTTTGGAATTCCATTTTTGGTGACTGTTGTTTTAAGCAAAAGACCTTCACGACCTTCAGACAAGAGCGAATATTATTCTCACAACATTCGGGGTGTAATGAGAATTTGTCATAAATTTTCTGCAAAACATAAACACTCTGTTCATGTCTAGTACGTACTTGAATTCGTGTGTGATCAAACAGTGCCGTGTTTTTAGTGAAAAATTTAAAGAAAGTTTAGTTTATCTATGTCAGATTGTTTGTTTGGGTCTAAACAACAATTTCTAGAAGAAGAAATATTTTTTACTTTTTTTGTGACAGAGAAAAGATGAACGTTTGTACTTGCCCCAAGTTTGCACTTGCCCCGGTGTACCTTATTTCATTTTTTTTCTGTTACAATTGTTATAAATTCAAGATCGTTAAAAGAAAATTAGGTCATTTGATAGCGAAAAAAAAAGGTAAATTTGTTTCAAAAAAACATGTGCCAAATTCGAACGTTGCTTAAAACGAATGATGGCAAAATCGAACGAATCTGTGTTTGATTTGAAAAAGAAATTCATTTTTTTTTCACTTAAATTAGAAATGAGTGCATGAGTTAACAATTCATCGTTGTAAAGAAATTTCAATATGAATTCATAATTTGAAATCTAGAAAATTCTGAAGTTCTGAAACCTAAACAAAGTTCAGTGTTCTAAATAAGTTTTCCTTTCCTGCATTCAAATATACAAACAAAAAAGAATTAAAATGTTACATATAAAACTTTGCAAACGTAATTAAAAATAGTATTGAAACACTGATTTCATTACTTTTGAAATGAGTTAGCTTATTTGGAATGCATTGTAAGTCTGTTTTATAATTCTTAGTAAAATAATTGAATAGAAAAAAAAGTTTAAAAATTTAATTTCAGTTCTCTGAATTCTGAACTCTTAACATTGAAATTTGAACTATGATTTCTGTACTTTGAATTCTAGACACTGACTTCTGAATTTTTAATGCTGAACTCTGCATTCTAGACCCAGAATTCTGAGCTTTGAACATTGATTTCCAAAGTGTAAACTCGCAACTCTGAATTTTGAACCCTTTATTTCGAAAAACTTCACTAAGAATTATGAGCTCCGAAAATCCTGAGCTCTAAATTATGAACGCTGAACTCTGAATTCTGAATTTTGAACTCTGAATTCGCTGGATTGTCAATACAATTTCTGAATTTGAATTCCTCAACTGAATTTTGAATCTGAATTCGAAATCTGAATCTTAACTCGAAATCTGTATTCGGAATGTGAATTCAGAATCTTAATTCGGAACCTGAATTCATAATCTGAATTTGTAACCTGAATTTGGAATCTGTATTCGGAATCTGAATTCAGAATCTGAATTCGAAATTGGAATTTGGAACTTTAATTCGGAATCTGAATTCGGAATCTGAATTCGGAATTTGAATTCGGAATCTGAATTCGGAATCTGAATTTGGAATCTGAATTCAGAATCTTAATTCGGAACCTGAGTTCGGAATCTGTATTCGGAATCTGTATTCGAAATCTGAATCCAGAATCTGTATTTGGAATCTAAATGCAGAATCTGAATTCCAAATTGGAATTTGGAATCTGAATTCGGAACTCGAATTCGGAATCTGAATTCGGCATCTGAATTCGGAATCTGAATTTGAGATCTGAATTTGGATTCTGAACTCGGAATCTGACTTCGGAATCTGAATTCGGAAACTGAATGCGGAATCTGAATTCAGAATCTTCATTCGGAGTCTGTATGCGGAATCCGAATTCGGAATCTTAATTTGGAATCTGTATTCGGAATCTGTATTTGAAATTCTAATTCAAAATCTGAATTCGGAATCTGTATTCGGAACCTGAATTCGGAATCTGAATTTTAAATTCGAATTCGGAATCTGCATTTGGAATCTGTATTTAGAATCTGAATTCGAAATCTGAATTCGGAATGTAAATTCGAGATCTGTCTTCGAAATCTGAATTCGGAACCTTAATTTGGAATCTATATTCGGAATCTGAATTCGGAATTTGAATTCGGAGTTTGAATTCTGAGTTTGAGATCTGAGTCTGGTATCTTGTTTCTGAATCTTAATTTTGGCACTGAATAATAAATTCTGATATTCATTTTGAATCTCATTTCTAAATCAGAATTTCGAGAAAAAAAAATTCAATTTCTAAATCAGAGAATGACGAATTCAAGTTCTGAACGCTTGAAGTTTGGATTCGATTTATTATAATTTGGATTGGAATAACGGTATCTCAAGATTATGGTTTATTTCCGTAGAACAATCAGAACGATTCGTAGTGAAAATGTATCCTAAAGAGATGGATAAAAAATAAAATTAAATGCGGATCAGCTTTGTACCTCGAAAAACTCGTTTCCCATTTCCATGAACATCAAGAGTAGCTTCCTTAATTGTCTTCCTCGATGTTTTCTCTTCCCAGAATGGCTCTTTTTGGTTTACCAGTTTTTGAAAATTTTCTCGGAAGAACCCCGAGCAAGAACTTTTGTTTGAGCTTTAGAGCATCCCAAAATCTCAAGCAAAATTCAAGGAAAATGTTCCGGCAGTTTGAAAAGATATTTTCGGGTTGTTTTTTTTTTTTAATATTGATCACATTTAAATGGTGTTAGCAAATTCTAAGAAAATTTCATAAACTTCTTTAATGAAAAAAAACTTCAAAACTTAAACGTGACTTCAACTTTGAGAATCTACATGTTTACAATAAACAACCGATTAGAACCGTTCAAGCGTAAATAGTTTCTTTCAATAGTCAAGAGAAAAGTGGCAATGTTTCAAACCAAACAGCTGAGAAATTTCGAAATGGTTTTGTTTATCACAATTGTTGTGCCGGGATCTGTTTACCCGATAAGCCCTTCGAAGTCGTTTGAAGTGATTACTACTACGATACTAAAAACGAGATTTTACTGATTCTACTAAGTAAGCAAACCATCACAAACACATCGAAAGTAAAGAGCTCTACTACAGACTGTAGTTGAACATTCGACTTAGCAGCGAACAGTGACTGATGTGAGTGATTCACGTTGCTTTCTGGGGGAGCGCGTTCGTCCGGCTCCGGCTTCTCGCTCGCTGATTAGGCGAAGATAATCCTGACGGAAAATGTGACGCGTTACATTGAATTAACGAAATTTAAAAAATTTCAACTAAAGCTTGAAAATTCTAACCAATTTTTAATTGTTGAAAGTTTATAAGCTTAAGAATTTATATTTCATATCATACGACCCCACGAAAACGTAC
This sequence comes from Uranotaenia lowii, assembly GCF_029784155.1. Lineage (NCBI taxonomy): Eukaryota > Metazoa > Arthropoda > Insecta > Diptera > Culicidae > Uranotaenia > Uranotaenia lowii. The sequence continues at coordinate 397,678,491 of NC_073692.1, read as the reverse complement.
GCTAGAGTGCTCTGTTTGTTCGAAGTACGAACGATGCGTGTATTCTAATGGGGAGATTTGTGATGTCTGCTTACCTTCCGTGGCCTTGAACGATTTGCGGATCTCTTCCCAGCCGTGGTGCGCAACTTGGACGCGCTGTCGCAGATGTTTCCGATGCCAAAGCGCCGGGCGAGATTTGACGCATTCGATCAGCTTCAGGGTGTCCTCGTTGACGGAGCAGGCGGTGCCATTGATTCCGGTCAAACCGGCGCCCTTGGATGAGATGCCGCCCAGGGCAATTGAGCTCTTCCGGCGGGATTTGTTTGTTGTTGATGTCGTTGGAAGTGAGTTTGTAACTGTTGACGTTGCAGTAAAGCCGGCAATTGTGGCCACTATGGTGGTTTCGGCTACTGGAGGTGCCATTGCGGGAGGCTCACTATTCACTTTTTTCCTTTGAGGATTTCACTCAGCAATCAAACACACTCACACGCGTTATTGTTTACGCAATGGCCCTGAATCGGGGGTTTGTTTATTTCTGATGCGGGAATCTACTAGAAGCGCACCGACTAAGGTTGCGCAGCGCGCGGACCGACTAATCGTTGTTTTTCAACTGGCGAACGCGAGCTTACGCCAGAATTTCTAAATCGCACTCGGTAACGTAACGAGAACGTTCGTCGTGTGCGCGTAAATAATGAAGCGCAAAACAGTGGTGACCGCACGACGTTTAGAGCTGTTGAACACAAAACAAAACTCTTCGATCTGGCGTCACCACAATACGATCAAAGCCACCCGGTTGCGCTTCCACACATCACTCTCAGCGTCGTCTCGTGAGTTTACTCAATAGTTTTTATATAGGAATTAGGAATTGTCAAGAATAGGACAAAAAAAAAAACAAACAAGACGGGGCTCCCGCGCGCGCAGGAGCAAATAAGATCAAGCGTAGCACCGATTAAAACGAGTGTCCCCACTAACACAGGCGCACCCGACGGAGATTTGCGCTATCGGAATCCTGCATGGTTCCATCTTCGTGTTGAGGCGTATACTTAGACATGTGGTATGATTTTTGGCGCGCAGCGCGAAAACAGTCTTTTCGTGTGCGCGTGAAGCAAACGCTAATCAGTAGGAACACGCTTCGAAGATAATCACGTTGTCGAACGATGCGGCGATGCGGGAGGTTTGCGATTGCGTGAAAAGACGCGATTTGCTTGTGTCCAGCAAACAACGACGTGTAGAGACAGGCGCAAACGCGATTCGGGGTTTTGATTTCAGTTGTATTTTTTTGCTTGACTGAATCTTATTGTTAGTTTCGAATAACGTGGATGAATATTTTTGCATTGCAAAGTATGAATAACGAACTGATAATGTCTTATAATTGTTTGAACAATTTATTTACTCGTTCAACTTCAACTTAATAAACCTTACTAAATTTTTCATCTGAAGGAGTTATAAAAAAAAACATCAACTAAACTTTCTTTTTTTGGTTTAAATACACAAAAACATTCTTAAATTTGTAAGATTTACTTTCACGACTATCAAAACGATTAAACAAATCATATTCGAGGATTTTATCTCCTGAAAATTGAGAAAAAATAAATAAAAAACAAAATAAACCAAATACCTGGCCAATCCAAATGTGAAATTAAAGCTAAATACTTGTGAAGACATTCTTTTGTTCACTTCCCAAAATTAGTCAAGAATCATAACTTTTAATTTTTTTTTAATCCTATACATACATATATTCATTCTTAACCAAGAATTTCAACAAGAGAATGAAATTCCTAATGAAACAATTCAATTCAGTGCCGTTGGAAGAACCTACCATTTTTCGTATAAAATACATCCTTAAACCATTAAAACCGTAAGCTATATTTACATAGGGAATCCTTCAGTACTAAATGAAATTTTTGATTTTGCTCAAAAAAAACTGGTCAAACTTAACTTACTTGATCAGAACATTGAAGAAGTTTTTTTAGAGAACCCCTCAAAATAAATAAAATTTTCAAAAGTTGAACTACTTGATTATAATTTAGTGGTTAAGTACACAAAAATTTAACCAATATACAAAGATATACTCAATACACAAAAATAAAAGGATTTTTTTTTTCAATTTTGTTACAGGAAAATCACAGAAATTATTTTTATCGAAAATTAATTCTATAATTTAAATCCTGTGGATGGTTTGATAAGAAAAAAATCATGTTTATCATTAAATATTACAAAAAAAAACTTAAATTTTCTAGAATTTTAAAATTTGTGATTTTTGTACTCAAAATGACTTGTTGAAAAATTTGAAAATTCAAAACAAACTCACATTCATAATTTGAGTATGCAATTTCTTGCAATATAAATTCCTCAACGTCATCTTGATAATTTTATCTTGATTGCGAAACTCATTTACGAGCTGAATCTGAATCTTAATTTTGAATATTAATTCTAAATTTTATTTCTGCACCTAGACTCAGAATCTGAATTTAAGATTTGATTTCGAATTTCAATACGATTTCTGAAACATAAAAAAACGATTCCTGAATTAAGATTCCAAATCAACATTTCCATTAGAAGGTGAGAATTAAAATTTATTTAAAACTCTCAACTATGAACCTTCTTTTTTTTTAAATTCTGGTGTTTTGGTTTTAAATCTGATTTCATTATTTTTATTATTACTTTTCATACGACTTGCGAAATTGAAATTGAATGTGAGTAAAATAATAAAAAATATGTTTCTGATTCTAAGATTTCAATTCTGTATCGCAATTTTGAAGCTGTGTAATGTTTGGATTTTGCTAAAGAAATTTTTTTTTACTTTTTTTAATGAGAAATGGGAAAAAGTTGAGAGTTAGAACATCGAATGAAAATCAAACAAAACCCAGGATGTTTCCTAATGTTTTTTAAATATTTGTTAAAATTATTATCTAAATTTTGAAAACTCATTAAAGTTTCAAAAATCATGAGTCCAATTCAGAATGAAGCGCAAAACCAAATTGAGCAATGACAAAACAGCTTTTCTTTTTTTTAAATGAGGATTCAAACCAAAAATACAGAATCCGAAATATAAAAACCGAAATGCATTAATCGGTGAAATTTTATATTCTTTGAGAAAGAATATTTAAGAACAACATCTTTCACCTTATTCTAATCTTCTATCCGTCTATATAAAATTTCACCGATATAGCCGATAAAATAATTTCATAAAATGAATTTACGGTGATTAACTTATCATTTCAGAAATGCATTGAAAAAAATTTGAAAATATGGAATCAAAAACTCTGGAATAAGTGTAATCTCAGATAAAATTTAATGTTAAGAATCGAATTTCTATCAATAACCATAAAATTTTGAAAGACTGAAGCTAAATTGAGTAACGTTACTCAATGATCAAAATTTGATTAAAAATTTCAAATTTTGAATGTAGAGTAGAATACCTCGCTTGTTTTTCTGGACCTTCATGGAGGGAGGTTTGCAAAAGTGTATTACCAGAACCTTCTAGCTTAGCGGGTTCAGGAGAGGCCTGTTATATCAGCGAGGGATAACGACGATAGTGAGATTGAGGGATAGTTCGCATTCATTCGATTGCCCGTTCATATAAATGCCAATTTATATTCGCACTCTTCCTTAGCTAGCCCACTCAGGTTTTGATTTTTTGCTTGTATAAAGGAATGATCCCCCTGCAAAATCATCGGATAAAGAACAAAAATTGCTTGGAAGCTCTTTTTTCGGGATTAAAAACATTTCAACTGCTTGTAAACATGCCTAGCTTAAGTCGTTTCATGACATCTTACTGCTAAAATGAGTTCCTATCAAAATATCACAAAATTAAAAATTAAATAACAAAAACTGTGTGGTACTAGATTACATCTTCGGCCACATTGCATAGAGACTACGCATTCTGTTGAGCGCCTCGCATACAAAGGCACGAGGCGCATTGAGAGAGCTCTTGATTGTGTTATACACGACTGTATAACCGTCATGCAGTACATAGACACAATCTGCTGGATGATGTGTCACGCACACTATATGCCGCCAGGCTCAGCGTCAGCGCATATAAGCTAGCGCCTATCATTCGTATACAAGCATTCGGCCGGCTAAGTTAGTGCCTCGTGTAAAGGGTGACTTTCGTAGCAGAAATATGAGACTGCACATTGGCGACCGTGACAGGACATTTTCTTTTTGTACCAGGTCACAAACAGAAAAGAGCTTGAAAGTCACCCTTTCTCGAGGAATAAGTTTAAGTTGTTTTTGCGTGATGTTCATTTTTTCCCTGGAGTGTTGGAAAATTCTTCCATGTAAGTATAGAAAAAAACACTACTCATGCAGCGTGCTGGGAGTCCGTTGCATGAGAACGATTGTTTGCAAGCGCGTTGAGAGTCCGCTTGCCAACACAAAAACTGCTACAGAAAAAAAAATCGTTGGCAAGTGCGTTGAGAGTCCACTTGTCAACGCAAATGAAAGCGTGCTGGGAGTCCGCTACAAATGAACAGTTGTTGACAAGTGCGTTGAGAGTCCGCTTGCCATCACTTAAAAAAGAAGAAGAAATGAAAGCGTGCTGGGAGTCCGCTGCAAAGAAAAAGAAAAGAAAGAAAACGAGCTAGGAGTTCGTCTGAAAAAGAACAAATAGCTAAGTTATTGTGAAGTGCACAGAGCCCGCTTGTCAACAAGCAAAGCATGCAAGAGATCCGTCGTAAGAAAAGTCGGAAACTAGAGTTTCCTTGAGAGTCCGCTTGGGAAACAACAAAACTGCCTGTGTGTTTAGAGAGTACCCTGTTGATAAGAGAAGTGGGCTGAGAATTTGCTTGAATGAAATTTTAGACGTATATACCAAAAGTATTATTTTGATTATGAAACCAAAAGCGTAAAGAGCCCGTAGAAATGAAAATTGAAAAAGAAACAATGAAACCAGAGAAAAGAAAAAGGAAAATGCAGATAGAGTTCGCTTCGAAGACAAAATAAATGCATATATTGGGTGAACGAGTCACCAGCCAAACAATATTAATTTGAACTGGTAGTTATGGTGCGATGAGTACAAACACGAATCAGATGAAAGGAGAAGCTCGTAAAAAAAAATATGGCTTAGACGAGGAGCAATGCTAAATGTCCATCTGTGGGAAGTATTGTGAAAAGCTGAGAACGACTTTGTTGATCATAGTTGAAATAAAAAAAATATCATTTGATGAGAGGAATTTGAAATAAACCGAAAAAGAAAAAAATATTTACATTCATAAAAATCTTGGCAATGAAAGAGGAACAAAAAAAAAAGCATAATGTGAGAGACGGAACTGGTAAAACATAAGAATTACATTGAATTTCGCACAATTGGCGAATCAAGAGTCTACGTTGTGGGAAAATTCAAATTTGAAGCATAGTTAATTTGAATGTCAAAGGAATATAAAAGGAAATGCTTAGCAAAAAAAAAATGCATTCATTCAAACAAGTGTTACGAACATTCATAAGTGTTTTACTGGGTTACGAATATGCAGTGCGTTGTCTGTGAATTTTCATCCAATACAAAATTCACAAGTTTTTCTGACAAAACTTTGATGCCGAAATCAAAGGCTTCATTTCGAAAAATAGCTACTTTTCTTTTTCAAACATGAGAATTCTCGAGATGTGTACATATTTTATTCTTGAAATCGACGAAAGGCTCAAAAATGATTTCAGCGAGTTTGATCATTTGCTTAACTATAATGTAAATTCCAACTAGTGATCCGCAGATATTGGGTAACATTAAAATCTGTAGACTTACAAAGAAGTCGATCAACACCTACTTTGTTTGTTGCCAAACGAATTAATACCTTTCAACAAATATTCATTAATCAACGCGCGCCGGTGAAATAGTGGCGGAGTTGACTGCATAAGTATTCATGCGCTTTGGAAAGAGAAAGATCGATCCTACGAAGTAAAGTGCTATCTCTCTTCCTCTCAATTATACGATTATCTGTTCTTAAAATACAACTAAAAAAACCGGCTTCGTATACGCGAAGCGTATCCACTCGTTTGCTGTTTGTGTTGTTGTAAATAATTGAAAGGCATCGGCCTGACTCGTTCAACTTTGCATGGCTAGATTGTTAAGGGGTTCTCTTACGCACACTATGGTGCGGTAGACCATTCACGAGATTGAGAAAGTGTACGTTTTGCGAACGGAAGCCAACGGAAGGAATGCACAAATAAAATTAAGCTACAGTTTAAGTGAAGGCATATGCCCACATAAACGCATATAACTGAACCAAAATAGTTGTGTTCAATAGTTTGAAATCCATTTGTTAATCAGGTATAATGAAGTTACTTATTGAAATTTAAAACGAAAATGATGAAATACCTTCATTGAAATAAATGCAATAAGCACAATAGGAATAACAGTAAAGTGGCACAACTGATTGCCTCTTCAGTTCAATTATCGAACAAATTCAATAAGGAGAAAATATTGAATGTTTTCGCAATTGGAAATGACGGAAAATTAAGAGTAGCCATTGAACACACAGGTTGTGGTCGATATATTTATCATGTGACGAATACCTACAATAGCAAGCGCTTCGATGGAGCGATTCAATAAAATAACTCTGAGCTTTTTCGCTATTGATTCTACCTAAAATATGAATAAAGACAAATTGAAACCATCTGTATTACTTTACTAGTTCCTTCGATTTCCACAGACCATATGTTTGAATCCGAAGAACACACATTATCATGCGGTGAATTCTGGTTGGAGTTGAGAAAGTGCTGCTCTCATTTACTCTCCATGAAAAAAGCGCAGATCTGACAAACTGAGCGCGTTGGACAGTGCGACAAAACACGACAAACTGATGCCAGGGTGTTTTGTAGCGCGACAAGTCTTAAATCTAAAAGAAATATTGTTTTTCTCGGTTTAAAGTACTGATTTCGGGTATCAAGCAGAAAACTCGAAGATATGTCCGAATTTGTGATAAGAAACTAAATAATATCTTAATCGGTGAGAAAATTCTCATAAACTCTTATTTCCGAAAAACAAGGAGTGTTTACGGCAATCTCGCAATCCGGATAATGATCTGATGAGCCCTTAATGGCTCCAGAGAGAAAGGAAACGATCCCAAGCTCAAATGGCAAAAAATTATTTGTAGTGAAATTAAATGCGCCAATATGTTATACCTACGCTTTGCTTTGCTTTCTAATAGGAACGCAGGATGCAAAGCAATGGCTTGTCGCTTGAGCATCAATCTTATTTAGACTACGATTTTATGTGTGTATTGATGTGTTATTATTTTGCACTGATGGGAATAACAATTAGGTAAGAGCAGTGTTCAACGACACAAAAGCTACTATTCGGAATTTAATAAATTTATTAATCATTCTGTAAAATAGACAACGGCAGATTAATGAAAATACAGATATTTGATACAGACAACTGATTAAAGGATTTTTTTTATGGCGGTTTCTCGAATGGATTTAGCCGATGAAAGTTTTCATGTTGCACTAAAATAATTGAATAATTCACGTGCAATTAATTGTAGATTTTGGAAAACGGAATAAAAAAAAGATGCTAAATCGTACACTTAAGTAAGTCAAAACAGATCGTAAATGCAGGAAGTATAAAATTTGGAAAATATCAGTATAGTAGTACGACGTATGATGCTTCATGTGAAGTTGGAAAATAAACATACAGTAGGATAGGTTTGAAACCTTGTTTTCTAACACAATTTATGACTCATGTTAAATACATGAATTGATTTGTTGTGAAAAAAATGTTTAAAGTTAACAAATTAACAGACATTTATGCAAAAGATCCTGATATATGTACCTCATTTTTATTCACAGTTATTACTGGGTCCAAAGAAGACCTATAAATAGAATTGTTTCAAAATAAGACTCTTCTCCTCGGTGTTTAATTTTGGATCAAAATTATTTCCGAATAATACAACTGGAACAAATAAATTGGAAAACCTCAAATGAAGTCCAGTAATAGTACCGAAGGCTGACCGACGCCAAAATACCGTCTTCCTTTATTCTACTAAAATTACCGGAAGATAGTGTAGAAACAGAAAATTATTGAAGTGAGCTATCCTCAAATGTTTACTGAAGCACACTACAGCGAAAAAAATGTAACAGAACCAGTATGTAAATGTTAAATATTATGATTCTCTTTTGCTCATTCATGATTGGAAAAGAAGTTTTAACTTTCATTGGAAAAGACAGGATTAAGATTCATGTTAAGGACGTCGACAATTTGAATGACTATTACTTTCTATACAAAGTTATGAAGTTTCAGAATTTAAAAATATTTCGAAAAACCAATTTGCTATTTGTTTGATTAGGAAATATTTGTTAAGAGAGCACATGCACTGTAAAAAAAGAAGGAATATCTTAATACCTATATAGGTATTACTTTAATTTTTCTGACCTTCTGGACCGTAATTTGTTACTGATTTTTTGTTCAAATTATACAGATGAAAAGATTTCTTTTTTCGATTGTCTTTCTTTTTTTCAAGTGTGTAGAGGGGAGATGTGTGGTACTAGATTACATCTTCGGCCACATTGCATAGAGACTACGCATTCTGTTGAGCGCCTCGCATACAAAGGCACGAGGCGCATTGAGAGAGCTCTTGATTGTGTTATACACGACTGTATAACCGTCATGCAGTACATAGACACAATCTGCTGGATGATGTGTCACGCACACTATATGCCGCCAGGCTCAGCGTCAGCGCATATAAGCTAGCGCCTATCATTCGTATACAAGCATTCGGCCGGCTAAGTTAGTGCCTCGTGTAAAGGGTGACTTTCGTAGCAGAAATATGAGACTGCACAAAAACCATAATACTCTAACAGTCTGTGAATAATGAAGTCAAGGGTACCCTACTTGCCAAGGTTTCGTAAATGAACCTGAAGTAGAAAGCAATTTTTTTCAACTTTCGTATGGAACTTGAGTATGTATGAATTAAGATATGCTACTTTGGCTTCAATTAAAACAATAGGAACAGCGAGGAAATCAAATTTCGGAATTCTATAATCTCAAAATCTACTGGACCAAATTCTATAAATATTGTACTTTTGAGTTACCCAAGTGTTGAACTTCATTAAGCTTAACAAAATTTCATCATAAAATTTATAACATCTGAGTTTTGCTTCTTTAGACCTTGTTTCTATGTTTTTTTTTCAAAATTATTAAAAGTTTCCTACTTATGAGTATTGGATTTAAAATATTTGTCTTCTTTTCCAATAAACATAAGGAATGTATTTTTTATTTTCTCGATAAAGGACTAATGCGACGCACTTTTTAGTTTCTTGCATTTCCATGCATTTGATGTTGACGTTGAGCTAAACTCCTTCTTATTACAGTTTTTGAATAATAGTGAATACAACCAGATATCAGATAAGATGACATTCCTGTCTCTTTTTTTAAAAGTTTTTATTATAAACAACAAACAGATCGATCGTTTAAAGATTTTGCTTAGCTTGATTGACTATTCATATTCACCTGCTGTAATTGAAACCGAAATGCATCACACAATTTCATTATCAAAATGAATCTAATTATTTATGATCGCTTCCAAGATTGATATAACACACATTCCGAATTCCACGATCACCACGACCATCAATTTTATTCATAGGTCAAAAGAATGATGTCTGGGATTGACAGCACATTCTAAATGTCCAAAACTGATGCTTTTTCTTCGAACATCAATAACGACGCCGATCACGTCCTAATAGTCAAATAATTGATTTGAAAAGAGAGAAAAGGGTGAAAGAATAACTTTGTGCTTTAGGACGATTAATTGATGTGTGGAATGGGCGGAATGGATTCGATCAGGATAAATTTTTGACTAGTGTTATAATGTTTAAATGAAAACAAAAACTTTGTTATCACACCCCCTGTTTTCCTAATGAAACTCAAAAATTGGATGCAAACTTCTAGTATGATGGTTCTATAATGTGAAAAGTAAAAGTAATAGCCCAAATTCCTAGAAAACCAGATAAAAATATTGCAATGTTAAAAACTAGGATGCAATAAATTACGGAAATTGGTACATTTTTTTTCTTTTGAATATCCTCCACATTGAGATTAATAAAAAAAAATGTTTTAGTTATATTACCTATTCTTTTCTATACGGTACCATTTTGATTTTGCATGTATATTTTTGCGATTGACAAACTCTTGTTGAGTACTTTTATTTCAACATATTTTTATACCGCAGGATTGTACGATTTATCAATCTAACGAATAATGGGTTTTGAATTTTAAATCAAAGGCAAGTTGAAATGATATTTCAAAAATACCCATTGAATAAGTTAACAATGAGGTAAATTATTTTAATAAAATGTCCTCCCTCAAATTTTGTTATAATATTTAAATTTAAAATCTTGAACTTATACTACGGAATGAGAGAAAGAACCAGGAAGTCGATCTTTCAAATCTTTTGAAATAAAAAATTTGTACCTACTTACCTTTTTCAAAACGTTGTATTTTTCGTTTTATGATGAGATTATTGTTTATTACAAATGCTAAAGTTTATTGAAATAAAAGATTTGAATCATATTTGGTTATGTTTAAGGTTGCCAGAATTTTTCCAGCACGAAGACGGGCCGGACCAATCCGGACTTTTTTATCGTAAAACTTGGCAAAATCCGGGCATTTCATTCCAATATTTCGACTTAAAATCCGGGCAAATTTGGTCAAAACCCCGGAATTACTCCACACAAATAAAAAAAAAACTTGAATATTTTTTTTTCATCAGCAGTTTCAAAATCGTATTTTAAGCTTTCAAAAAAACTTTTCATGATTATTTTTAGCAAACTTGCTCAAAAATTCCGTTTTGGAAGCATAAATGAAAAAAATTACAACACAATTGGTTTTTTTTGTTGTTGTTTTGGCAAATAAAGTAAATAAATCCGGGTAAAATCCGGACTTTTTTCAATGATATCCAGGCAAACGGGGCGGGCCAGACCTATGTCAAATTTTGTTTTAAATATCCTGACAAACCCGGATAAAACCGGGCAATCTTGCATCCTTAGTTATGTTCCATACAATGAGCATAAACAACAAGATACACGCTAAGAAAATTTTACATACTGGTACCGTAAAAAGTACATATTTTGAAGATTTACAACTTTTACGTAGAAGCAAGTTTCAGAAACTACATACTTTCTCAGTTCTTTTTGTTCTACAAAGTATGTAAAATAGGATACGATGGCGGGATTCTTCTCACTTACACTGTCTCTATTTGCATTTCACTTCCGCATCTGGAAAAACATTAAATCTGATTTGCGTTAAGTAGTCATTTAAATACATGAAAACAAACGGATGAGAAATCAAAATATCTTCGGGGGATTGCTTCAAAAGACTTGATTCTTTAGGTAAGCTTGTAAACATTAACCTGCATTATATGATTTTTTGATTAATGTTCAATGTTTTATGTTTGCCTAAATAAGCAGCGGCTTGTTATGAAACCGGAATCATCATCGAGGATTTAGCCTGCAGCATCAGATGATCCGCATTCGTATTCAATCCACGGCCCCAATTGAGCGATCCAAAATCAAAAATCATCAAAAGCATAGGAAAATTCTATTTTTTCAAGGCAAATTCCAGCCAGATATTATTCCAGCCAATAAATATTTGGTGTTCAAAATTAAAATTGAATCTCTTGAATTCGAAATATCCTTGGTTTTGAATTTCCAATCAGAATTTTGAAGTTTTCCCTACAGAATGTGATTTTTACATGTTTTTTGAGTTCATACGCTGATCATACTTCCGAGTACTTTCTACATACTCGTCCGTACCAGCTTTACTACATAATTTTTCGTATCATCCTTTTACATACTAGTGGCTTCCTGCACTTACGGGTTGTTTTGACTTCTTTTTACATACCTTTTTGTACGATTTTCTAAGGGTGTAAGGAAAAGCTAAGCATTAAATAAAATTATCATTTTTTTTCTTAGTGGAGGGAGTGTAGAATGGTTGCAAACGAGACAGCGTGGATGTGAATACTCTCACAAATAATTGATAAAAAGTTCCAAGACTATTGTCAAAAACACAAAAATCTGATTGAAGATTTAGGAAAACCAAACGTGTTGTATAGAAAAACTATGTTGGAATACTGTAATACTTGATTCGAAAGATCTCGAGCGGATTTGGGAAAGTTTACAAATGCATTTTTGTGCAAATATTTATAAAAAATCACAGATAAATTGAATGGTTTCAACTTAGAAATAAAACAGATATAAATGAACAAAATAAGCCTTTCTCCATCTTTGTCATTTTTCGGTGAACTTTTTCTGCAGTATCGGGTACTAAATAAGGAAATTCAAAAAAATTAAAGTGAAAATCTTTAAGTAAGCCATTTTTTTAAATAAAATATTATGTAAAAAAGATGTTTTAGATATTTAAGGACATATATATTGTTTATATGATGATGGACCGAGGTACAATATGTCAAACAGACAATTTGATACAAAGACTAATCCTAAAAAGTATCATATGAATGGGATGAAGTTCTGACGAAGCATCAGATAGAAAATTGTACGGTGATGGACATACGCGGGAGTAAGACGAACGAGTCGTAAAGAAATTGAACTATTAATGTTAACATAATTATCCAGAGGATAAAACAGTACCTCCCACTCCTAAAGAAGCGTATGGGGTGGAGGATGAATGCGCAGAATTACTGCCGGTTACGGTATTTATAAAACCCTTAACTTGTGTGTGGGATAATTAATTATCATAAATAGAGTCCTACAGGAAAAAAACAAGGAAAAAATGTACTTAGCTTTGAATCCGGCATGGAGACCACTAATATCCGCACATACATTTTCTCCATCTTAAGAGCAAATAATCCAGCGGTTCAGTGAAAACACCGGAAACCAGGGTAGCTCAAATCACCTCGGCTACACCACAACGAATCAGCCTGCATTCTCATTTACAGCTACAAACTCCTCCGAAACTTAAAAACATTCCATGTTTTGGACCAACTTCTACAATTTTCATGACGAGGCTATCGAGAGTTTGTAGACATTTTTGAACAAAAATATAAACAAAAATAAGGTTGAGGATAGAAAAAGAGCTTTTTCACTGGTTTGGGGTATACCCCCTTCATCCCGGAATATCACCGAAACCTTGCAAAAAAGTATGCAAAGCGCGGTCAGTAAACATCAAGGACAATAAAGGGAAATTTAACTAATGGTTGTTTTTTGTCATACCCCATAGTAAGCAGTAAACTAATTGATACTGAGTAAAGAAAAAATAAATTAAGAAATGAAATTCGATCAGTAAAATAAACAGCTTTCCAACGCACTCATTGAAATTCAAAAAGATTTCGAGAAACTGAAAATATCAGCATTTTCAGATTTAAACAAGGGGTGGATTTGTGTATGTGCCGGGTACTGTATTGTGCTCACAACGCATCAATGCGATGAAAGATTGTTGTTTTGCCGGCAAAGTCCTGATGTCATCCTTATATCCAGATAGCAGTTCAGACTTCAGAGTGAAAATAAGCTACTGTCAGTTTGTACTGAATATTTTGTTGTGTCAAAGTTTGTAATACTCAAGTTTGTGTAGGTATCAGTAACCAACAAACGAAACATCCCTACGCCTCAACTCCAAAATCAAAATACGCTTCAGAAATGTCAAGCACGTGCTAGATGCCAGATGCGCAAAATCCACCTCAAACGGGTGCCGGTATCAACAGCTGGGTCGTTCGCTAGCCGTCTGTTGCGTGTGTTGGTCTAAATATTCACCACCAGCAGCGCGATACCGACGCCGGAATTTCTCGGCAGCTAACAAGTTGCTAGCAAGCTAGCATCTTTTGGGTGGCTTGTGTTTCGCGACGCGAAATAGTGGCTTGGAAACTTATTCCAACGGATCGAACGGGAGCACTTTCGCTGTGTATGGGATGCGAATGTGTGCAGGGAGATGTTTTGAATTTGGTCGACAATCATTGGGGGAGTTGGAGATGGGGCTTAGTGGGCTTAGTACGAAAACTTCTCAACGTTATTTGAGGGAGCGAGCGTTTTGAGTTCTAGCCTGCGAATGGTTGGGAATAGGACTCAGATTTCCTTTGTCTCTGGTAAATTTTTTTTGCCTTGCTGGTCGTTTATCAAGTTTCGGTTTTCGGATCCCTTTTGAGACCGAACCGGGCTGATGCTTATACGTGATAGCTGACTGGAGAGTTTGATTCGGGCCCATGTTGCACACAATCAAACCTTGTTCACCACTACCAACGTCATCGTTGATGATGATGATGCTGCTGTTGATGAGTCCTTGTCGTCGGCTCGACCGTGCTTGGATTTGCTTTGTCGCTTATTCCCCACAGCACGCCACCCCATTTCGTTCAGCTTTCAAGCGTATCCTCCTCCTTCATCTCCTTCCCATGGTTCTTCCAGGACCTGGAACGAAATTCCGGATGCCGAACCCGATAAGGATGTGTAAGTGTGTGCTGAACACAAAACTGCACATTAAGCACTCATTCGGTCCGGTCCTCTCGCGGAAACGCGCTGAAAAAGCAGTAGGCCGAGCCAGGCAGGAGCGTGGCGAATTTTTTTTCTGCAACTCGTCGTGGCCTTCCTAGCGCACAGGATTCTAATTTTAGCAATTTCAGTTCGGTTCGGCTATTACGCGTCTAGTTGACGTTTTGTAAGCCAGCAAGTAGCAAGCAATAAGCGTCAGTGTCAGTGGCAGTACCGTTTGTTCGGTTTGTTGTTTTTCGCTGCTCCCCGAAAAGAACATGGAATCGATAAGTGCCGAGGCGCGTGGTGAAATCTATGAGAAGCTCTGGAGCTCCCGGGCTCTTTCGCATCAGTTCGGCAGCCCTAATCCTGCTTCGAAAGGTGCTGCGGGTGGTGGTGGTGCAAGAGGTGGAGCTGGCGCGGGTGGTGGGGGACAGCAAGGATCGTTGACCAGCTTCCGCATAGATGAGTTCGTCAACGTTATCAAGCAGTTTCCCATCATCTACAATCGGATCGATAAGCACAACAAGCAGGAGTATGCCGAGACGTGGGACCAGCTCGAAGCCATCTTGAAAACGCCCAGTAAGTATTTGGGCTTGATTGGGGCTTAAGGGTTGACACTTTCAGCTTAATGTTGTTAAAATGTCGTTTTATTATTATTGTTCAAACTGATTTTCGAGCAGCGTGATAAGTATAGGGTTATCATGTCCTGCAATGTCAAAAAGAGTACGTTGAAATCGTCATTTTTAAAAGAAAAATGATTCACAAATATTCAAAAACCTGAACCTTTAAATGCATAGTGTTGTTTCGAAACAACACTAATTAAAATCCATATATCTCAATGACTAGTGGATAGTTTTGACTTGAGTATTACATATCTACATATTCAGAAAACATATATTTAAATACATTTTTTCATATAAAAACAATAAGCCTATGGTGCTTTCAATCAAATTTATTCGTTTTATTTGAGGAAAAAAAATGTTCTTGGAAAATTGCTGTTTTGTTTAGATTTGGAAAACCTTACTTACAAATTTCTAATCTCATTCAATCACAAACATCTTTCTGCACCCAATGAACAGTGTTTGAAAAAAATTAACAAAATATTATTGAAATTAGTAAACAATTTTGAAAATTATTTTTCTACTTGCATAGAACTAAAGCTAACGGCTTCAAACCTATTCAATTGTGTTATTCAAATTAAAGTACAGATGATTATGTTACTAAATAAATAAGTGCTATTCTATTTTTTTTAAAATCGTGCATTAACTCTCATCCGTCCTTGAAATTTTTACCCGTTACAGTCCCTGGAGTGTCAATTTATCACTCCTGACTAAAACAAAAATATCTCTCTTGTTTTCCGGCCGATTTTTACAAAATTTTGAGTTTTGGATACTTCGTAATGTAACTCGAATATGTTTCAAGACAATATCCAACTACAACACTGTATATCAACTACGGAATGCTCAAAAACCTTTCACTTAGTTTCCAAGAAAACTGAAGTTAGAAGCTACACGTTGCACATAAGGATATAATTTTGTTGAATTATTTCTAAGGTCATGACCACAAAAATTGTAAAAAAGTGGTGTAAAAATCGTTTCAAATTTATCATATTTGTGTGAAGTATTGCAGCGCTTATGTAGCGCATCTTATCTATAGACTCAAAAAATGTGCCAAATTACGTCAACTTTCCCATCATCATTTCAAAATTTATCAGGTATGACTTTTACAATTTTGACGGTTCATCGATAGAAAATTACGGTTTTTCACCACTTTTTTACACTTTTTGTGATTATGATCATAAAAAATTTAAAAATATGTATATAAATATTCAATGTACTTATAGGCAATGTGTAGCTTCTAACTTCAGCTTTCTTGGAAACTAAGTGAAAGGTTTTTTGAGCATTTCATAGCTCATCCGCTGTCTTTTTAGGTTTGTTTTTTTTTTCGAATTTATCTCTCGCATTTCATAGATCATCTGCTGTCTTTTTTTAAGTATGTTTTTTTCGAATTTTTATTTTTAGAATAACGGAAAACTGAAGTGTTGTAGTGAAAATCTGAAGTGGCATTATGCCTGGGAAAAAAAATTCGAGATGCCTCACAAGGTTTTCAAAACTATAAATTTCGGAAAAACCGGTTGAGAAACAAAAGAGATATAGCGGTTTTTAGCGAGGATTGCCAAATTGACACTCAAGGTCTGATTAGAGAGTTTTTTCTTCTGGGCTTTAAGGGTGCGTCCATAATAAAAAGTTATGATGCAAAATCAATGATTTCAAGAATTCATTGGAAATAGAATTATTCGGATGCACCCGAATAAAGTTACAAGCCGCCGAACTTCCAAAAGCGGTTTATTGACACTCGATAGCGGATTAGGGTTAAAGGGTTGAAGCCATAAACAGCTCGCAATTTCTTGTAAGTTGTGTGACTTACAAAAAGAAAGTTTTTCCTTAAATTACTCCTTTAATTCCTTCAATTCCGTATGAAAAAATTTATTTTATCATTTTTTCAATACTTTCGTAAACGTAAAAGGCTCTTAAAAAAAAAAAACATGTTCTTGTATATATTGCTTACATTTGGGTGTTAAATGCATATTTCATGGCACTAATCGCTTTCTTAGTATGGTTTGAAATCACGAAAAATTGTATTAATTCTAAGTTATCTATAATAGAATACATTTTTTTGAAGATGGCTGATATTATCCAGCGGGTTAAGAAATTGATTACTCGATAATCACCAAAAAATAATCAACAAAGGAAGATTCAGAAAAATCGACTGTGATCAATACTGATTTACAAAAAGCCTTTTTAAAAACTGGATATCTAGGCTGGATTTTATTCAAGAAAAAGAATAACAAATCAAAAAATTTTGACGCATGTGCCAAAACCTTGGCATGTTTTTTACGTTCTTGAATAGTTTTGAAATATAAAAAAATATGAATTGCCCTAAAAAAATTACAAAAAACACCAAAACTTAATATAAATAAAAAATAATTACGAACAAAGATTAAAACTGACATAAAAAACTACAAAATTATGTAAAATGTCAAAAATTTCTAATAAAGGCCCATTTACACCTTGATTTAAATAGCATTTGATTAAGATTCCATCTAATGGTATCCAAACTTTCAAACATACAACAGCATTCTTTCCAAATCATTGCATTTGGAAAGAACACGAACTTCAAGATTTGAATGAAATAAATAAGTAGGTTAATAAATAAGTAGGTTCCGGCCTTGTCAATGAGTGTTATATTATTTCAGTAAAAAAATTCAAGAATTGAAAATAACAAACAAACATAAAATTAGAAGAAGGTGAAAGATTTAGATGAGCGAAAGAGAAATTATGAGAAGCATTTTTATCACATACTTATTTTATGTTCAGTATAAGTTTCAGTTTGATAAGAAGTGCCAGGTATAATTGACATTACCTTAACTGAATTAATTAACAAGTAATAATTTACTAAGTTTTCCAACTTTTACAGAAAGTAGCGAGGAGAGCGCGGTAAAATGGGGTTTCTCATTATCTTTGTTAAAAAAAAACTTGCAGTATTATAGCCTCGCGGTAAAATGAATAGGGAAGCTTAGATCTTAGCTGTTCTATGGATTAAAATTAAATAAACACGGATGTTTCTGCATTTGACAGATCGGACCACCTTTGGTTTACCCCCCTTGACTAAACCGTCAAAGGAACCAAAGTGAGTGAATAAATTAAATAATTTGAAAACAAATTTCTTAAAACCACACATTAAATATTTGTTATTTAAAAAAGTTGGTTTTGGTAGAGCTTAAACTCCACGAATCATTTTTTAATCGTTAGTTTTTTTCGGAAAACAGATAAGTAATAACATAGTTATTGTTTGTTGAATTTTTCTGTAAATATAACATTTGCTGTCAATCAATCATCGATTAATAATCAATAAACTTTTTCATTGACAAAACTCTAGTCAAAAAGTTTCATTTTAAAAGCGATTTATAAATTATTGACTGAGAACAGTGGAGAAATTTCCAGATCGAAATACTTCTTCCATAAAAAATATGATTCTTAAATCACCGAAGAAGTTGTTTAACGTTTGTCAAAATATCAAAACCTACAAAATGGCTTTGGAAAGATTTGGACAGAAATATCCAATAATTCATCCCTAATTCGCTCTAGAGAATAAACATGATTCTATAAGATATCAAACGGTCTGAAACTTCAGACACCTTTAATGAAAAAAAAAATCTTCGGGGAAACTAAGTTTCTTAATTTTGCAACATTATATTTTTATGGATGCTCTTTAAAAACCCACACAAAAGACTTACTTATGGAATCTAGAATTAATGACTTAATCAAATGTGATTTCCAGATTGTATTCAGCTAAATCGAGAAAACATGCTTGTGCTATCACATGCTCGAAAAAAATAAGCTGAAACTAAAAGTAATACATTGCACATAGTTTTTTCGAAATCATTCACAAAATCATCAACACGCTGAATGTCTCAAACTGAACCTCTCTTTGTAAAATTCGTCTTGAAACTGACTCGTTTTTTTTCTTCTTCCAAACGCGTCCGTCTTCTCTCTCTCAATTTCACCTCTCCAGCAGAATTTTTCCCTTTAAACGCCTCACACATGAGTATTTCACCCAAAAACCTGGCCAAAACTCAAAACTTAAATTTCATTTGTTACTTTTATGTCGATGTTTGTTTGATTTTTAAATAAATTTAGCATCATGTACCGGTTATTTTTTTTTGACATCTTATTTGTTTATAATCTGTAGCAGCTGTCGAAACTTTAGTATTTTTATGAGATAGAATTTTTCTATAAATCGTTGAATCAGCGCGACTAATTCAAATCTATGAATAAAACTTTCTTTAGTGACTAAAATGAAAATAAGAAATAGAGAACTTCAATGGGGGGATGTTAAATAATTTTTAGTATAATAGATAAAAATCGATGATTATAGAAACAGTGTATACAGCTTTGAAAATTCTTTTATTTATTTTCTGTTTTAAAAGTTGATTTTTTTTAACAAATTAGTGTTATTGTTTATGTTTCAAGCAAGTCCCGGCAAAACGTTTAATATCATTTGAAAATTGATAACTTCAAAAATCATGTGCAAAAGAAAAAATCGGCAAACTCACGCAATTTTCATATTTTTTGAGTTTGAAGTTTAAAAATATTGATAGTTTTTCCCCACAAAATAGTCGCCTAGTGCTTCGTTTATTTTAAATTTAAGCTCAGTGAAATTCATGTTCGTTTTTTAATACGTTCAATTGCTGTTTCACTTTTAACAAAAAATAAGAAAATTCTAGATTTTTTTTTAATTTTATAACTTTTTTAACCTGGATTACCTATCATATAATATAAATGTTAGAAAATTTCGAAAGGAAAATTATGGAAAATTACGAAAAAGGCAAAAAATATATTAAATGATCTTTAAAACGTTATATGAGTCAAAATAAACTCTTTTATTGCCTTCAAACTTTAAAAATATTTTTGGCCAACTTTTTCTTCTACGTACTCTTGTGTTCGCCTCTTAAAGACGAGTTCTGTCAATAGAAGGGTTTATCAATTTCCTTTTTTTTCTAATTCATAGTGACTCATCACACTTCCCCAAACCAAAAAGCTCGATTTCAGCCCCCTGGTAATGAATGCTAACTTTTCTCAGCATGTCTGGCAGCAAATCAAGGAAAAACTTAATACCCAAAAATGCGGACAAAATTTTAATCCTTTCGAAAGATCGAGTATTGATCTGATGAAAAAACTACGATAAAAAAAGACACTAAGATTACGACTAAAACTACGTAATTTATAATAAATTAATTGCTTATAAAATTAAAAAAAAGCACTGAAATAAGTGAAAGATTTTTATTTTTTCAGGAAGGAACCAATGAAGGTAATTCGACATTGACAAAAACTAGTTGTACTGGCGCTGCGCATTAAATGGTGTGATTGATGAATATTTTGACATCGCAAACCCGCATTGAATCTTAAGTTTTGATTCATGTTTGAAGAGTGTAATTTATCAAAAACATAGGTTAAAGTTTGTAGATTTTGAAGGATTTGTGGATACACCACGCCACGATATACCGATATACCACGCAGCGGCAATTTGCTGAGATCATTGATGTATTGTAAAAACAGTAAAGGTCCAATATTGCTGCCTTGTGGGACACCAACTTCCAAGCTTCCTAGATGACAAATTGTTTCCTGTTAGCCAAGTAGCTGCGTATAAGATCGTTGGCTAGGCTTCTTGTACCATAACACTCCATTTTTTTAAGTAATATACCATGATTAAGAGTGTCGAAGGCCTGCTTAAGGTCTAGAAATTGTCCACCCACGATTTTTTCGGCGTCTATTTTTTCAATTGCAGAATCAGCATTTCGCATGTGGCTGTAAGCCTACTTGATCCAGATTTAAACCCATATTGAAGGTTGTAGAAAACGTCATTTTCGTTTTGAAAGCTGTTCATTCTGGTTATTAAAAGCTTCTCGAAACCCTACTAAAATGCTTTAAGTTTATATGGGGCGGTAGTTATTTACATAGAGTGTATCGCAAGACGTCAATATTGGAATAACTCTAACTGTCTTGAGCGTTCAGGGTAGATTCATGTCTCTAAAATCTTGTTGAAGTATTCCGAGAGATTTTTTGCAAAATGTATACTATGATGTTTCAGCATCTGTGATGAAATATTGTCAGGGTCACTGCTTTTTTTTTTTCTTATTCTACGATTCGATGACTTTCCCAAACAGGTGAAATAATTGTTAAAGGTCTTACATAATTCATGTTGATTTTCTAGAAAGTAGTTACCAGCTCTTAGATTGATTTCAGATTTGGTTTGTGATCTTCCGAGTATTGAGTTGACATTTTTCCATGTTTTTGAATCTGACGTGTTGCTCATAATATTCTCGTAGTAGGATCTTTTACATTTTTTTTTTTGCAAAGGTCTACTTTTCTGGAAATGTGATTTAGCATTTCTTTTAAATGTACATTTTCTGGATGTTTTTTTTCTTTTTAAGATAATTATGTTTTAGTCTGATAAGGGTTGGTTTAATTTGGTTGAACATCTACTTCAAAATTTAATTAATGATTTTCGAAACTCATGCGTATTTTTACATTTCTTTTTACATTACATTTCATTTATCTTTCTTTTTCCGATAAATTCCATCCTCGCGGATGATTTGTTTCTAGAAATAGCTCTGAGTTTTTGTTTCTTATTCAGATTCGAAGCTCTTAAACTTTATTATTAAGCTTAATTCAAACATAACAAAGCTTCAAAACTGCGATATAGACTCATCATTCGAAATTTTTAATTTTTTTTTAGATTTGCAAGTCGGATCAGAAATACACAATTTAAATAAAGAATAATCATTGAAACCCAAAACATCCGAATTATAATTAAAGATTCATGATTAAGGGCTCTGAAACCGATTCAAATTCTGCGCACATATTTCTTAATTCAGATACCGTGTTTATGTACATTTCAGAAAACATATTGAAATTCTGGAAAGATTGAAATTAAATTTTTTTTCATAATCCAGAATCAGATTCGGCTCGTAAATGAGTTGTACAATCTGAATAAAATGATCAAGATGACTATATCGGTAAAGAATTTTAATTGCAAGAGATCACAGGTTTTTAATTCTGATTGTTAATTTGATTATAAAATTCAACCAAAGTCAGCTCGTTTGCACAATTCACCTGAAAATTGACAAAAATTAAGTAGAATTTGAGTTCATTTTGCAAGTTTTGCCTTCTGAACAACTTATATAAAAAACATTCACAGGAATTTATTTCTAATGAAAGTAATTGTTATATATTTAATTGTTCAACAATATTAATATTGCGGTTTTTTTTAAGAATCAAATTTCAAACTAAAATCTTTAACTAGGATTGAGTTTGCATCAATCCGATTTGAACCGCAAATTTTTAATCTTCTGATTCTACTTTTGAAAATTGAATTTATTTTGAGATTTTTTTTAAATTGAGGGCTTTTTTTAAAAAAAATATTGTAAATTCAAATTAAATAAACAACATTAAGCTGGCCTGATTACGCGGTTTAACCCAGACTTCCTCGGAAATAAAAAGATGGGAAACAATCGGCCCAGCCCGGTTGCCAAATTTTGTTGAAAAATATTTTGATTTTGTTCATTCCCATTGATTGATTCATCGACAGTTTTTTTTTTGGAAAATCAAACAAAAAAATCAAATTTCGTCATTAGGTTATCTTTTAAAATTGCCCAAAATTGAAATATTTCAAGCTAGATTTAGTATAATAAACATAAACGATATTTTGGGAGCCTGAAATACGTGTCAAAATCGTTTATGTTTTTCTATGAAAAAAAAATTATTAATATTTTTTTTTCTTGATTTGAATAGTTTCTCGATTTTTGTGAAATTATCCCAGCCTGGATACGTTGGAAAAACTTCTGACAATCTTTGATTTTGATGCAAATTTTAAGATTTCAACCATCGATGGAAGTAAGTTTCCTATTTTGTTACTTTTGTTTAGCCAACAAACGAGAGAAAAAAGACTGAAAACTCATACTTCAACCGAAAATTGAAATCTGAAACCTCGATCAGAAAGTGCGTTGTGATATCTGATTCGCAATTAAAATCTTAACATCAGATCTTTTGAGGCCCTGATATATTCAGTACGGATTTTCGGCGAACATTCCTATCTTTTTTCTCGCCTTGTTCCTGTTGATGGTCCTTACAAACGGGAGATCGTTTTCAGCTTCTCTGGCTCCATATTTTCTTGGAACACTGGCTTTTCGAGAGATGGCTCTCCCAGAATGCACAATCCGTAAGATGATGCCACTGTGGGAAGTCAGATTTGCCAATTTTATATTTCGCTTCTTATAAATTTTTCAATGAATTAATTCAATTTGTTACCCCTCTATTTACATATTTCGTGAAGATTTTGACATATGAGAACATTTTCGCATTTTATAAATATATTTAAAGAATTTTTATTTTCTGCTTGTTATTTTCATTCTGTTAATCTTGCAAATTGAAATCAAACATTATATGCTACCATGAGGATTTGTAGGAAATTTACACAAAAGTATGATGATCATCAAAAAAAAAAGTGCTCCACGAATTTTCAATGGTTTTATTCGTTCAATGTTTTAATCAATATATGCATTCAATCTAATATCAATTTTTTTTCCACAGAAAAATTCCTGATGATGAAATGGAAAGGATTGCGTGATAATTTTCGCGTTGAGCTGAAAAAAGAATTCTTCTCCCCACCGGAGAATCGCTACGTCTCAAAGTGGGTCCACTACAAAAAGCTAGCCTTCCTGAAGGAGCAAGTCCTACAAACGCTGGACCAGAAACTGGACAACGACAGCCACGATGAGCTGCAACAGATTATGCAGTTTGTGCAAAATGCAACCCAAGAGCACAATGCTACAAGCCGCGGAAATGAACATTCGTACGCAAATGGGGAGCTGGACCCTCGGGAGCTGGGAAGCGTTAAAGTTGAACAACAGGACGATGAATCCCGGGAAGCGTCCGAAGATTACTCGTTCAGCCATTTCCAAGATCCGGAAGATACCCATCGGCTTCCGGAGATTACGATTACTCCGAAGATTGTAGTTGAACCTGCCAGCAGCGTTGGGCAACAGCAGCATCCCATTAATCTTCAGCGGAAACGACGTTCGGAAAGCGTGCAGATGGAAATTCCGGTGGCACCGCCAAAGTACCATCATTCGGAATCGTTGTCTCCATCGAAGATGGAACCATTCGGAGCCGTTCCACAGGACGATGACTATCACTTTTTGATGAGCATTTATCCGTACCTGAAGCAACTCACACTTCCGGTTAAGCTCAAAGTCCGACTTCAAATCCAACAGGTTCTCTTCAACGAGCTGATGAAGGAAACTATCGAAGATGAGGATGATTAACTGTAATTTTTTTGTTTTTATTTTTATTATTTTAATCTTAAGTTTTCTTCAGTATACTCAAAGATCTGTGCTACGTGAATTGAAATCAATGATCTCTCTATTCAACCTATTTTAAGGGTTTTATATTTAAAGATAAATGTTTAAATTATTATAAGTGGATGATTTAATTTTGATGACAGCTTCCTTATGAATTTTGCAACAATCAATAATTTTTAATTTTTGTTGAAATAATTTTTTTTCAATCCTTACCGTTTTTAAAATTATGATTCAAGAATTTAAAAAAAATCTTTTCATGAGAAGTAATGTTTCATTTCTCATTCGTACGTAAGTAACGCAGCCGATTCATGATGGCTGCCGCTGCAAGCTCGACCTATCAGTTTTTCGATGTTTTCCTCAACCGGTTCAGTTTGCGATATTTTCTCTACCGATGCACTGCGCAAGTACTGGTCCGGATCAAAGAAAACCCAAACGAACACCACCTTGGCCGGCTTTTCCGAAAGGAAAAGTGCACTTTTTGCACAGCCAACAGCTGATTTTCGAAGAGAGAGAAAATTTTTAAAAGAGAGAAAGAGAGTGTGTCGGTCAGCAACCTCGTGACCGGCTTCGGAACATTCACCCTAAATGTTGAGAGAGATTGGGCTTATGTACATAAGCTCCCGGAAAAATGTTTCTCTCTTCGCCCGTTTTTTTTTGCGTCAGAATTTTCCTTGGGGTTTTCCCAAATATTGAACTGTTGCTAACTGCCATTCGGGGAGAGCACGGAAGCCAGCATGGATCAATAAAAGGTAGAAAAAAAAATGAGAGCGCGGAAGACGGAAGGGCCTTTCGGAGTTCAGTTTTGCGCATATGGCAAAAATCGGAAAAATCAGCTGACACGGAACCCGAAGTTTGCAGATCCGGGTGTTCTTCCGTGGAAAACCGAAAGCAAAAGTGATGTAGTCGAGGAAAAAAAATGTAAGAAAAAACAGCTGGGCTGATGTGCCGAGCCTTCCTCGGGTTGGGTTCGCGATTCTCAGTCCCGCTCTCATTGTTTGTTTCGGTCACTTCCGAAACAGATCGGTCCGAGGAGTGATTGTGTTCGTTCGTTAGCTACCGAAATATTCTCAAATCGGAAA
This sequence comes from Uranotaenia lowii, assembly GCF_029784155.1. Classification (NCBI taxonomy): domain Eukaryota; kingdom Metazoa; phylum Arthropoda; class Insecta; order Diptera; family Culicidae; genus Uranotaenia; species Uranotaenia lowii. Next base: position 397,653,099 of record NC_073692.1, on the reverse strand, counting down.
TTTTTCACCCCAACCTATGGCGATGACGAGAACGAGAGTATGAGGGATCGATGAACTTTTCCGCTTCTGGGCGATAGGACTAGGTGTTTAGGAACCTACCCAGCAACTGTTTGTTGGTGCTTAGCAAACTGGCTCCTTTTATTAGATTTAAATTTGGGCTCGGTGCTCCAGGGATTTCTGAAATGTTTAAGATCGAAGAAAAAATCCCTCAGCTCCTCAGCAGTTTAGGGATAAGGTGAATAAACGATAACCGAAAGCAAAGTAGGGAAACAAAGTTAATTTTTTTACACGAAATTGATTTTTTCCTGGGTACTGTCCTGTCGAAAGGCTTTCAGGTTTATAAAAGCTTGTATCACAAATTCAAAATCAGTTTTCCGGAAATCTTCATTTTGTTCATCAAGATTTCAAAACAACTAAATTCAAACTAAACACTTTATGAAAGGTTTATTTTAATAGATTGGAAAATAGAGTGTGTGTCCTTTTTCAAATAAAGAAATTACAAAAAAAAAACAGAATTTTCAATCAGCGGTATGTTGTATTCTTTATTACGAAAATCTTATTTTTCAAGGTGCCTGATAAAGATTGGAATATGAGACACAAATGAATTTAAGACCACTGCAAGCTTTGTAAGGAAAATTAAAAAATTCTTAAATTTTTAAACCTCTCATAGCTTTTTTGGGTTGTGTAACTTTTAGAAAAAGCAATAAATTTTTTTTGAAGTGAACCATCCAGTCCTGAATTAGCACAACGAGTAGTTTTTTTTGTATGGAAATTTGTTTGGGAAAACAAAATTTTTATCGCCAGAGATGTACTGAAAACTACAAAAATTATAACTTTGAATGAAAAATATTCCTTGATTCTAACCTAACTTGTACCCCAGAAAAGATATTCGATGTTATACAAAATTTTATTTTTAAAACCAATGTTTATTAATTCTAGCGTTTTTGACTGCTTATTTGAAAGTTAGTTGTATAGCTGTAATATGAGAAAAAAATTGAAAAAAATAGCTTTGCATAGTCAGGAAGTCTATTGATTTCTAAAAACTTCGCAAAATCATTTCATGAAGTTAAAAGGTCTAGTAAGCAAAGTCTGCCATTTTTAAATACTTTTCAAATTATTTATTTTAAACTGGATTTATTGAATTTTCTGGATGATTAAATGTGCAGTAATTTCTTCTTCCATACAAATTTCCATACAAAATTGAAACGCGTTTCGCTTACTCAGGAACCAAATCATCTCAAATTTTACTCTGAACATATGAGGGCAAAAAAAAATTTTTTTTTTGCAGTAGTAAACACATTTTCTATCTTTACATTTAAATCATCTCATGGTACACCTTTATAAATATTGTAGATAAAACTTAGAGATTTGATTGTATCATAGCTCCTGGTAAACCATTTTGCGGTATTCATACCTTTTCGGCGGTTTGTAACACTTAAAGGTTTCTCTTTTGACATTTGGCCCATTTGGCGGTTTGGCATTCAGCGGTTTGTAACAATACGTGGTTTCCCAATTTGTGAATAAGTCTATTTGGCGGTATGGATAATTGCGAAATAACTTCGCGGTTTGTTTCAAATGTTCAAAAGGCCGTCCTAGACACATGGATCAAAATAACGAGGATGTCCTTAGGGGATCGTCCTTAGCTTTGGGTAAACCTAGAATTATGGGGCCTTCCTAAATCTTTGAGAAAACCTAGAAAACGGAGCCGTCTGAGAAACATAGATCAGAGCTAAGAGGCTGCTTTCTCATGCCACGCGTCCGAACTAGAATCATGCATGGTCCTAACGCTTTGCGTTTCGAAACCAAAAAAATCTAGGAATAAAACATTTGTTTAGTAATTTTTCAAGTAAATATCTATCTTACCGCGAAATGTTCCATACCGCCAAAACCGCGAGAAGGCTCATACCGCCAAAACCGCGAGAAGGCTCATACCGCCAAAAATGACACCCCCAAACACGCCCATTTGCCATATGTTAAACCGCCAATAGCTTTGCCTCGTTTTAGGTCCATTTGCCAAAATAGCAAACTGCAAAACATTATACCGCAGATGTAAAACCCGCAGACAGAGGAACAAGCTGTAAAGCTTCTTTTGATTCTTAAAAAAAATGAAATTCAATAAACCTTTTTGAATCTTCAAACATTTTTTAAATCTTCATGTCAGACTCTCACAATTGAAAATTACGATTTCATCATTGATCAAGCTCATCCCCTCTGTATGTTGAAACAAACCCATTCAGAAAAACTAATATGAAATTTTAAAAAAAACATAATTTAATATATATTTTATCTTCCTTCCTTAAACTGTACATGAAACTCTTTTTTTTAATTAAAGTTAAATAAAAACGTCAACAACAATTTCTTGTACATTTTTGATATTGCAATAATAACGATATCTAAGGAATGCGTATTAATTTGATAATTCTGTTTCTTAGCTTCCTACTTCTTATGAGCTCAACCTTTTTTTTCTGGTGCCATAATTAATTTGTTTCTTATCTTGGTTTTCAACTGCTACTAACATAAGGTTGCCAGAATTTTTTCAGCACGTATCTGGGCTATTTTACCTAAAAACCTGGCAAAATCCGGGCAATCGATTCAAAAATTGTCGAAAAAAAATCCGGCCAATATCCAGGCAAATTTGGTCAAAATCCAGGAATAATACAACACACATAAAGAAAAAAAAAACTTAGCAATTTTTTTCCGTCATAACTCATCAGCAGTTTTAAAATAGTTTTTTAGGCTTTTAAAAACACTTTCATGATTTTTTTTAATAAAAATTGCACAAAAAATTTCATTACGGGCGCATACATAAAAATTTTTACAGAACAATTTGTTTTTTTTATTTGTTTTGCCAAAAAAAGTGAATAAATCCCGGCAAACGTCGAGCTTTTTAAATGAAAACCGGGCAATCGGACAGGACCGTACTTTTGTCAAGTTTTGTATTAAATTTCTGTGAAAACCTGGATAAAACCGGAGAATTTGGTAACCTTATACTAACGTTTACCGATCGAAGATTGAATAAGGTTTCCCAATAATTTTCCTGCATTGAAATTGTTTTTTTTTGTAGATTTTGAAAACTTATAATCCAGAATTTTACTCGTTTCCTTCCTGGATGGTGCGAATGTAATCCAGGATGTGAATAGGGGGAAAAAATTAAACATTTTTTTCATAATGAATCATTTGACTTCGAGCTCCATACAAATTATTAAAATTCCTCCCTCCCTTTCGTCGAAACCGATGTTCTCATCCTTCCATGGCTCCATCTTGTAAGGATACAAATTCTTCTTACTTGTTCTACTGCCCTTACAAAGTTAAGAAACGTCCGTTTCTCAGTACAGCTTTCATCAAACTGATCCACGATGCCAGATAAACGTTTGTCGTTTTGTAGTTAGGACAAATCTATGGCCGTTTTCAGAAGCTTTCCAAAAGCTCCCTAACTAAAGCATGGATCACTATAAATCTGGACGCACTATTTATTTTACCATAGTGCTCCTAGTTGTCGGATCTAGGATGTTTTGGCAGCACTTTGTAGAGGAATGTTTCTTCTACCAGTGCTGAAAATTTCATTACGATTCGTTTTGTTTCAAAAAAGTTACACGTGATGGAAGCCGCGAGATGAAAATAAATTTTGAACATCCACGTCAAAAACCCGACGTTCAAAAATCGCGAAATCGTTAAAAATGGTCAAATCAACCGTGTGTAGCGTTCTCAAACGTTTCCGTGAGATGCGTACTATAGATCGGCAGGTTCATACCAAGCGTCATAGTGGAATTAAGGATCGGAGACTGCATTTGAAGGTGTTGAGAACGATCAAGGAAAACACAGGGTAGTCGGACTATGACATTGCCAAGAAATTCAACGCCGACCGGTGCACCGTCATTAGAATTCGTCTACGCGAAGGAATACGATCCTATCGGACCAGTAAGCAACCAAACCGGACATTGAAGCATATTTTAGTAGCCAAAGGACGTGCCCGCAAGTTATACAAGAAGATTCCAACGAAGTTCGACGGATGCATCCTCATGGATGACGAAACGTACGTAAAGATGGATTTTGGGCAGCTTTCTGGCCAAAAATTATGTAAAGCCACTGCAGTGGTGCACTGCACTGGTCATGGTGATGTCCCCGGCAACTTCAAATTCGTTTTTGCTGATAAGTTTGCAAGAAAGTGTTTGATCTGGCAAGGTATTTGCAGCTGCGGACGAAAAAATTCCGGTTTTTGTGAAAAACAAGACCATGGACTCCGAAATTTACAAGGAAGAATGCCTGAAAAACTTTTTTTTCGTACATTAGATCTCACAAAGGACTAGTTAAGTTTTCGCCAGATTTGGCAAGCTGCCACTAAAGCTAGCAGGTTCTACAGTGGTATTGGGCCAACGGGTGCATTTTGTCGAAAAGGACATCAACCCACCCAACTGCCCTCAATTCCGCTCTATCGAAAAATTTTGGGCAATTGTCAAGCAGAAGATGAAGAAGAATGGTAGGACGACTCGGGAAGCAACAGAGATGAAGAGATTGTGGAACAAAATGGCCGCTGAGGTCAGCGAATAGGGTGTTCAAACTATAATGAGTGATACTCAGCAAAAAGTTCGAAAATTCATAAAAACAAAATCGGAATAATTTTTTTATTAGTTTTCCTTTAAAGTGCAATAAAAACCCTACATTTCAAGTACAACACATTTTTATTTCGTTTATATAGCTCCGAGATAGACCCGTTTTAATGCGTCCAGATTTGTAGTGATCCATGCTTTAATCTAAACTATTCTATGGAGGACGTGGTGTCGGTTAAGTTCTCTTTTTTATCATTACATTATTGTGTATTTTCAATTCATATCACATATCAAAAATGTTTCGGCTGTTTGTGAAAATATAAAATCACCAAAAAAAATTAATCATTTCCAAGACCATAGGTCCTCGTTAGCATAGATACATGTTTTATTGACCCTTATCTGCTTCCTGGATTTTTGATTTTATATTTTCGTTTCTTTATTCTGGTGTATTTACTTCCAAATTCAGATTTAACTGTCAAGCATAATATAATATCCAACATTTTGAAAACCGCAATCCGTATCAAATACCAAAAAAAATAAATTGAACTTGCTTTAAATGATGACACGTTATTTTAGTTTTTTTCTTCTGGTTCCATCTAGCTTTCGGTAAAATACAAAAGAGTGTTGAAGGAATGTTTCTTGCTCAAAATATTCGGAATTTTCTTCCACAATTTACACTCCTAAACATATGCACCATAGTTAACATTTTTTCAATAAAAGCATGGTACATGACTAAACGTGAAGTTATATTTAACAGTTTCCTTATGGTGCAAACTGTCAAGGAATATTTAAATAAGGTAATGCCTAGAGCTATATCGGATTTTTTTGTAATGTCACAAAAACGATGTAACGGAAATTTTTAAGAGAATGGGAGAAATTTCATAAAAAAACACGTTTGAGAACGTAAATGAATTTCAATTCCGTTTTGATTGTGTTATAATTTATTTTATGAAGTTTGTTGGCATTTGAAGATTGCATCATGCATTTTCTCTCTTTTTATCTAATGAATGCGATGTCATTTTGTTGTTAAACCGGCAAGAAAAGTTTAGCTTGAAATGGATCTAGCTGGCAGTTATCAAATATTCAACTGATTGTCATGGTTTTCATTCAACTGGTATACCATAAACAATTCTTTTGTAGAACAATTAACATCAATAAATGATTTTTAACTCGGTTTACTGATTTTTTTCAACTATGAAACCGAATTTTATTACTGATATTATGAACTCGGTCTATTAAATGCCAAAAAAAGTTGAGGTTTTGTTGAAAATGTTGTATTTTGATTACTTGATTAAAATAAGAAGCCAAAACTGATCTGGCTTTAACATTTTCTTAAGACTTTGAACTAATTTTTATGTTTTGCAAATTTGATTTGGGAAAATTCATCATTTTTTTGAAATTCGATCGTCGATTTTAAAGAAAAAATACTCACATCTCCCACTTTTTTTTGTACCATTCTTGAAGAATAAGATTCCTTCTAGAATAACATACATTCAAAGCTGAAAATTTTCAGCAGATTCTTCGAATAATTAACGAAAAAGACAAGTTTCTCAGTAAATTATAAAATTTTCGTGACTGTGACGACGCCGTCTGTTACAATACTAGAGCAGGGCTGCCTTCTTCAAATATTCCTTGCTTAGGTTGAGGTTAATTACCTAGTATGATATTTATTTACAGATCCCGTTCGTTTTGAGCAAAACGTCCGAACATTTTATGTTGCCAAAATCAAACGGTTTTTTTTCTCAACTTTTATTTTCACTTGTTACTACAAAAAACTATTATTACTATCATAAACGTAATTTTTAGTCAACTTTCGACTAGTTTCAGTCATTTTCAATCTTTCTTATCATATTTTAGTGTATGTAGTACTTTCCTTGTTTGGTGTAGATTTTTTCTTTTTTTTGTCATATTTGCAATTTTTGTCATTTTCCATAATTTTTTAAGGTATTTTTTGTTTGAAAACTATTAGGTGATGTTATTTATTAAAACCATTAGAATCTATTGTTGCCAAAAACCGATCGGGGTCTGTATATGGGGCATTCCATGTGAAAAATAATCTTATCCGAAATTCGTCAAACTTGGCTGATACACTCGCTAAGGACTTCAATACAAATCCTGATTTTTTGTTCAGAATGGCCCTCCCTCCATTTTTTTCACGATTTTCAAAAATGCATTATTTTCAAAATGCAATATTTTCATACACTCGTTGTAAAGGTGTTTTGAAAAAATGATGTTAAAAAAAATTAATTTAACTTAAACGTAAAAAATTCAAAATTTGGGTAAAAACTAAAACGTTAGTTGTCTCGATGAAAGTATGTTTTTATTTTCAATTTTATAAATGCTTCGTGTTTTTTAGACAGTGTCACGTAAGATCCGATCAAAATCCCAGCGTAATATTCCTAGTTCCCGAAATAATTAAGATTGAATATTTTTTCTGGGTTTTCGTCAAAGCTGTTCGTCAAAGTGGCTGTTAAAAAAATGCTACGTACACCAGAATTAAAAACTTGGGATCCAGAATTGCATATTTACATGTCCAAACGACCTCTACCAATTTTCAACTCATTTGGTCAATTTTAAGGGATGTCTTACCTACCTTAGCTAAAATTCGTGAGACATTTTGACATCTTTTATTTTAGCAAAACTCAACGAATCACCATTGTGGTTTTTATTGATTTGTGTATATTTACGTATGCAATTCGGCAAATATGGTTAACATCTCTCAACGTAGTTTTAAACAAGTCCGATGAAAACCGTAAGATGATTCGATCTTAGAAAAAAAAAAATGTTATTAAGCTTGAAAATAAGGTATTTCCGAAGAAATTATAATAAAGATTTATTGTCTGATCATCTTTGCTCTCTCACAATCTGTTTCATAGTCAGAACACGATGAGTTCGGAAATATTGCATTTTGAAAATGATGACTTTTTTAAAATCGTAAAAGGGAGGGAAGGTCTAATAATGAGGGGTGGGCAAGAATTCAGGTTATTGTATTGTAGACCTCAGCGAGTCTATCAAAAAATTTTGGCAAATTTCGGAAAAGATTTTTTGTTCGCACTGCACACTTGACAAGGAATTAAACATATTATAAAAATGAATCTCTGTCTGTCTGTCTGTCTGTCTGTCTGTCTGTCTGTCTGTCTGTCTGTCTTTCTACCATTCTGTGTGCCTGTCTGTCTGTTCCCTCATAGACTCGGAAATTACTGAACCGATTTGTGTGGAAATCGATAGGTTGAAACATTGGAGACCGGTGAAGGTTCCTATTTTAGTTTGAGACCCCTCACAAAAAAAAGTTTGAATATCTCGAGAAATAATCAAGCAAATGGAACTAAATTTAACATGCGAGGGTGTATGAGAAAGAAAGATATTTTGAAGAAGGTTCGAACCCCTCCTTCTTTCCAGTATGGAGAGTTAAAATGGGCACATACACAATATTTTTGAACAATTCTTGAACTAATTTAGCAATCTTAAGAAAATTTAGCATACAAGAGTATATGGTTAAGAAGAATATTTTAAGAATGATTTGAGACTCCTCCCTCCTTCCAGTGTGGAGATAGAAAAGGAGATTTGGTTCTCCCATACAAATTTTTGCACAATCCGAGAATTTCACGAACAATTGGAATCAAATTTCACATGGGTGGTTATTTGGGTGCGAGAAACATTTCTATGATTATGTGGGACTCAGTCTTTGATTGGGGAGATACAAAGGGGAAGGGGTTTCATATACCATTAAATGCATTATTCGATAATTAATCGTGCAAATGAAACCACATATAGGAAGGTATTCAGCTACAAGACATGTTTCTACGATGTTTGAGACCCAGCTCTACTTCAACTGGTGGAATAAGAGTGGGAGAGGGGGTCTCCCATACAATTTTATGCACTACTCAATTGAATATAAAAGTATCGTATCCTTTGAAATAAATTTAATAGATTTCATAAATTTCAATCATTTTTCTACACAGCCACAACAACTTATTCCGTCTGTATGTCTGAACCCATTTAGATACCATGTCAATTTGTTTGAACCTTCCTTCGTACTAATTAGAATCGATATTCGTAATAACAAATTGTACAACCATTTCGAGAATAGTGTTTTCTATCGATTATCACCATTTCGATGTCGCCAGAAAGGGGATGGGTGTGGGGAAGGGAGACTGAGAGGAAAAAGAAACGTCTGAATACAAGAAAACGGAAATCCGCCTGAAGCGAAAAATTCTAGCACCTACCAGCTCAGCCCAGAAAAACCGGCAGGTGAAATTTTCCCCAAACGCCATTTCCACGCGACATTCTACTGAGTGACACCGGTAGGGTGGTTCAGGGTCGTTCGGATGCTCCAGTGAATATGTCATAGAGGTACAACCGTTTCCTCAGTTCCAGAAAATAGGTTTGAAGAAGCCAGATATCCAAATATAGGGTAAACTAATCATGTACAGAAATTGATTAAAAAGCCATAATAGGAAGTTATTGAAAAATGAAAAAATGTATTTTCCGAAGTCTAAAGGGCTGAATCACCCTAGCGCACCCCTTCCTTGCCACAATCGTACTTGAACACTTCTTTGCTCCCTTTGGCGTTTTCCACCCCACCCTACCATAACCTGCCAAGAACAGGGATTCCGCCAACAGGAAATTATCTCATTTAAATTGTTCGCCCTTCTCCTGTCCTGTTCCGGTTTTTTTTCTCATTCTATTTTCGGGAGCAGTGGGTGAACGAACCGAGCAAAGCGGTCCCGCACGAGACAAGTGGCCATGTTCCCCCCAAAAAATATACCGGGAACGGAACCGGAATGACTTGCCAGAAGAAATGTGTACATAATATACTAAATACCGAACTTTCTATTGCTGTTTCTTTGGTTAAATCTAATATAATTCAGCACCTCGCGCGGTAGGCTCTAAGGCAGGACATGGCAACATTAGGATCCTGAATAAGACAGTGCTGCTGAAAGAAGCAAGAAGACGGAAAAAAAAAGTTTTGCTTTCCGGTTTTTCCAGCAACGAACGACGACGTGAATTTCTCCATTAAATCTCCAAGGTGTTGCAGGTCGATTTAAAGTTGGTTATGTTTTTGCATGTGCCCGCTCGGTTGAATTTGGAGCAAGCAATGCTCTTTTGGAACCGTTTCTGCTAGAATGCTACCTACCTGTCCTAGTCACTGAATGTTTAGTGTGATTTGTTTTTACTTAACGGTCGGATTGTTTGAAACTTATTTTTTTTATTTTTCGAACGTTGTTAACCTTCTCGGGTTACTTTCGTGGTCTTTCTTAAGAAAAAATTCTTTTTTTTTTCGCTGTTATGATGAATTATTTTCGTTATTGTTTTATTGTTGCAATAATTCTATCTCAAGTATTCTCAAGGCATTTTCATCGAACAGATTTATTAACAACATAAGATGTACATACAAGTATATTGTAAAATGCTAGCGTGAGCTCAACCCACACATATATACACGTTTCCGTGGTGTAGTGGTTATCACATCCGCCTAACACGCGGAAGGCCCCCGGTTCGATCCCGGGCGGAAACAGTATTTGTCTTTGCTGATTTTTTGGAAAAACGATTGTAAAATTTGCTAAAAATAGGATAGCACTAAGGTCGTACTTTTACCCCACCATACTCTATCTACTGTTTTAGTTGTTTAGAGAGAGTTCAGAATGCTCTATCAAAACTTCAATAAAACAAAAACTTAGAAGTTTGTCTGAAGATTTTTTTGATGTTTTATAACAAAAACGCAGTGTATGATTTTTACAAACGTCATAATATTCTCGACAGTTCTTGACCAAAATGTCAAAACAGAACGCTTTCAAAATTGGAGTTTCAATTTTACACATTTTTGATAAATTATGTGTGTTGCTTTTCTTCGAATTATAACAATATATAAATATCTTGAATTACTTCAAATCACCGGGGATGGCATGGGCAATATGAGTATTCTGTGAAAGGGCCTAACTAGTAGGAGTTAAAATGAATTTTAAATTGCTGTAAATGACTGAAAATCTCATGAAACCAACAAAATATGGGTTTTTGTTGAAAGAGCTATAATAGAAGAAGTCAAATTTCGCTTTCTGACGCCAGCTTGAAATTCAAGATGGCAGCTTCCGCTTAGCTCTAAAATGTTGTAAATCGAATGAAGCTCCTGAAATATGGATAAACTAGAAGAAGTCGAATTTTAGCTATCTTGCGTCATCCTTGAATCCAAGAGAGGGTCTGAATATGCCTAAAAGATAATTTTCTATCTTCGGTTTTACCCGATCATTTCTCAATTATGGTATCATCCAAGCGCTTGCAATCAACCCGTTTATTGGAGGAGAGTAGGGGGAATTGGGATTTCAGATAAAGCAATAAATGATGACAATACCAAAAATGCACAACAAATAAGCTTAAGCTAATCCTAAAACTATTTTCGAACACATGTATGTACATCACATGACATAAGCTCTTAGAAATTATGAGTTTTAATAATACGATTAAAAATCGATCAATGTTCGATTGAAAATAAATTTCAAACAGTGTAGTTTACAAATATGAAATCAATATTCCAGAAATACCAGAAAAAAAACACGATTTGAAAATTCGAATAAATCCAGAATATAAAGTTGCAGACATAAGAACCAGTGCACAGAAATAGAATATATTAAATACAATGCCTGATTTAAAGCGAAATCAAAACCCAATTTTAAAATAAATTTCAGACCAAGAAAGTTTGAAACTAATCATTCATGGCCGTAGGAACGGGGAGGGTTTTGGAGGTCTAACCACCCCCCCCCCTCCCCCCTGGAGGGTCCAGAAAAGAAAACGAGGTATTCAACATTACACTTAAAATTTTAAATTCATAATCCAATTATGATAATAGAGCAAAGTTATTCAAGAGTAACCACTATGACTAAAAACCAATGCCAAAACCTCAAAAACCCATCCCAAGTTCAAAATTCTGCTATAGCTTTTCAAAATTTTCTCACTTGTTCATGGAATAAGGTTGCCAGATTTTTTTCAGCACGTATCCGGGCCGGACAAATCCGATCTGTGTTTTTATAAAAACCAGGCGAAATCCAGGTATTTGATTTCAAAATTGTCGACAAAAAATCCGGGCAATTCTGGTCAAAACCTAGGAATTACTCATCAAAAATTTAAAAGAAAATCTTTCATGATTTTTCTTTTAAACTAGCATCAAAAATTTAGAACACATAAATAAAAATAAATTCACAACACAATTTGTTTTTATTTAAGTTAGATTTAAGCATGAGATTGTGAACAAACCCGAACAAAATCTGGGCTTTTCCAAAGAAATCCAGACAACAGTGCCGAGCCAGATTTGTCCAAAATTTCATATCAAATATCGGATTAAAACTGGGTAATCTGCAACCTTATCATAGAAATTCAGGTCTGAATATTAAGTTGTCAATTAAACCCATTTTGGAGGTTCTGGTTCCATATTCCCATAACCAAAACTGTATTTCTACATATTTTCGTATTTCTGATTTTGTATCATGTTAAGGATTCTTGATTTTCAGTTCGAATGAATTAGGGATGAGAAGCTGCTTGAAATCCTGGTTAAAATTCGGTTTTGCATTTCATTTCAAGTTTTAATCATGTTTTTCGAAAATCATATGCATTTCCAATATTTTGATAAAAGTTTTCCGAATTTGAGAAAAAAATAGAACTTTTTTTTATATCCAAATTCGAAGTTCTCAAACTTTAGTTTAACACATAATTCAAACATATAAAGCTTCTAAGTGGTGTTCCAAAATTGAAAACTCAGATTCAGATTCATCATTTGAAATTCACATTTGAGTTCAGATTTACAAACCAGCAATACAGAGTTAAAATAAAAGATTCATGAATGAGGGCTTGGCTCATAAAATTCGATTTGGTAATAAGATTCAGAAATCGTATTTTTTGTAGATTTCAGAAATAGTATTGAAATTCGGAAAGAGATTCAAAATTCGATTTTTGAATTCAGGTTCAGAATTCAAATTGAAAATTCAGAAAAAGATTTGGCTTGTGAATGAGTTTTTCAATCAACATTAAATTGATGAGGAATTCAAGAGAACATGAACTTGAATATTTGCTTGCCAATTCATTTTCCAGGTTTCAATTTTTTAATCAGAATAAGTTTGTGCACATAATTCAGCTGAAAATTACAAATATAAAGTAGAACTTGAGTCAATTTTTAATGTTTTGTTTTATGCAAATTATATTTTCAAAATAATCATTCTCCGGATTTTCATAAAGGAATTGATTCTTTATGAACATATACTTTAAAGAAAAGAAAGAAACATGTACCTGATCTTCACCTAAAAAATCTGTACATAATGTTTTCTCGGTGTATTGTTTAACATTATTAATATTGTAGTTTTTTTTAAAGCCAAATTTCAAATTAAAATCATTAACTTAGTCCAAGTTTGCATCACGCAAATTTCATCCGAAAATGTTTTATCTCTTACTGTTTTTTTTTAATTAATTTTCATCAAAGGTTAGAATCTTATAACTTGCTTAAGAGTTTGGATAATTGAGCTTGTTTGATTTGAGTATAGAATGAGCTTTTTTTTAAAGAAATTCAAGGCTACCCTAAGAAGAACTTATTTTATGCTCAAATCAAATAACTTTGATCTAACAGTCTCTTGAACAAATTCATAAATTTTAACCATCAATGAAAGCAAATTCTATATTTTGTTTCTAAAAGTTTCATTTAAAAAATAAGCCCTTATCTAGGCTAAGAACCACTTTTCTAAAGTTATGATTTAACACGAAAACTATTAATGAGTACTTAAAAATGAATAATGATATGGATAAACATATTTTGATTTTTTTTTTGTTCGAGCGTTGTTGGACAAAAAATTATAGGTAAAATCAGTCACCAATACACACCCCCATGAATCGGTTCTTCCTACGGCCCTTTAACCATTATTAATAAATGTTCAGAAAAATTATAATTCTTGTTGGTTATTGATTATCTCAAATTAAATTTCTTTTCATTTTTTAATTGAAAGATTTATAAAACAACATGTTCAATGCATCATTAAAAGCTCAGTCTGACAATGAACAGGTTGGATAATGGGTAATTTCTTGAATGATCAATAAGGAACTGGTGGAAATAAAAAATTGAGCACCCAGTTTTCTTATAAATATTGAAAGCACGAATCATATACGACTCGTTATAGCGCATTATAATTTAGCTAAACAGCTGCTACTTCGAGTTGTTATTCGAACTTTTCATAGATTAAATAAAAAAATTATTATCGTTTCAGGAAATATGATTTAAAATAATGTTTTCAGATTTTTATCGCCGTCATAACTATGTTCAAATATTTTAATGGCATTTCGGCGAGATGAACTCTTGTAAAATGAAATCGACAGATAGGAAATGATAGGTGGATAGTTTAAGCTAGGGCGCTTTGGAGAAGAAACATTGAAAGGTGGTTTTGAAAATGTAAGTCTAGGGCTGCAGTCTAAAATTTATAGCTTTGAAAATTTTGTCGCCGTCTTTTGAAATATTAGCCCAGTTATAATCAAAGGTTTGAAGAACCTTTTAGCTGAATGAAACTATGATTTCGACTACTTTGAAATCATTAGCCCTGTATTATTGGTTCATGGAAGGGACAAAATCTGGAAACTATGTTTTTCTCATTAAAAAATTAGATTAATAGGCTACCAAGAAGATTATATTTTCAGAACGCAAAAACTTAGGATTGAAAAACAAAGACAAACTTATCAAAAATATTACAAAAAGTAAATAGTTTGACATAAAAACTCGGTTTTTTTAAAAAACGATTCTGTAAAATTCGGTAACAAATTTAAACAAAATATGAAAATGAAAATGATAAGTTTTTAAAAAATTAAGAAGCAAATTTTTCAATAAAAACATATACACGTTTTAAAATCTATTTTTTTTTTATTTGAATTGATTACTCAAGGAAACAGCATTTTGGAGCCTAAGGTATCAAAAAATTGGTAGATTTTAGCGTTCTGACTCTTATCTTTTGTCAGATTCTTCCTGTCACTTCTAGTTTTTGTGATATCATGTTTATAAGTTTGAAAACGAAGTTGCGTTGAGTTTTGAGAGAAATGAATTATTGAAAACAGATGAACTATGAAATCTGAACCCCTTAAACCCCCCCTCGTTGGCACGACCTTCCTATCATCAACCATCATGGTTTCTGGAAAATTGAAAAAAAAACTTTCGAAAACTTTAAAACAAGCTTTTATAAGAGCTTTATTAAAGCTTTTTTGTCCTATAATGTACAACATTTTGATTTTATCGAAGCTTTAAAAATTGGTCATGATGACGTTATAAAAATTGGCCAAATCGAGTTCTAGTGAGGAATACAATGACCTTAAGCTTTTATAAAGATTACTAAAGTCCTAACGAAGTTGCGCTGTCTTTCATAGGGCTGAAAATGTTACTTGAGATTTGTCAAATAACTGTAATGATTGAAATGAAAAAAAAAATCGGTTACAAAAAGGGCTATAGAAGAGAGAAATTCGAATAACCGTCTTTAGGGTTTTTTTCATTCCAAACACCACACGATAATGCTTTTTTGAAAATGAAAGCCTATAGGTAATTTTTGTGCCTAAGAGAAAGCCAGAAAGTCAAATTTTAGAGAATTTCCTCAACTCTAAGAAATCAAAAAGTCCTAGCAACGGTCGCGATAGATTTTGGTACTTTGCTACAGGATTTTGATGGTTAAAATAGCTTGGTTTTAAGCTGGAGAAGCTTCCTTCCAAGTCTCACTCCATTTTTGCCAAGGTGATATCTCCTTACAGTCTTGCAATAAAGTCTTTTAAAAAAAAAATTGAATATTTTGAGAAGAGCTGCCTAGAGATTCCGAACACAAAAAAGGAAGAAAAAAAAAGTTTTTTAGTTTTTCTAGATTAAATATCTCGAAAAAGTGTACAATTTTATTTTCTTTGTTTTTAATGTTCAGGATCTTCAGGCAGCTCCTTTCAAAATTTCTTATTTAAAAAAAAAGACTTCATTGCAAGACTGTAAGAAGATATCACCTGAGCAAAAAAAGGGTGAAAGGAAGGAAGCTCCTCCAGCTTAAAACCAAGATTCTTTTACTACCAATATCCTTCAGCAAAAGTGTGCCTATAGAAGGTTATGGAAAAAATGTCATAATCGAATTTTGAAAATCGTGAATCGAAAAATTGACAGGTGTAAAATTTTAATATTTTAGTGTTTCAGTATCGAACTTGATTAAGGGGTGGCTTAAAGCTCTCAAAGTTTCGATTTTTCGACCCTATAAAATCACCAAAGGGGGGACCAAAGGAAATCGGAAAAATCGAAATTTTAATTTTGATGGGAAATAATTTAAAAAAGCATTAATCGACGAAATTTGGTGTTAACCCTGATTTATCTAAGTTTTATACATTTAAGTCATTTTGCATTAAAATTAAAATTTCGGTTTTGCTAATACTCCTCTCTTTGGTAACTTTTGAGGGATAACAACCGAAACTTCGAGCGCTTTAAGGACCCTTAATCAAGTCCAATTGATCTGAAATCAAAGGTAATTTTTTTGGAACGATCAACAGAATGTATATGGTCGGTTTTCGAAACTCGACATGACTCATTAGGTGCCACCCTAATTTTCAAAATTGTCGATTTGTTATCATTTATAACAACAAGGAATGCCAGGTGGTTTTGCCAAAAATCAGGGCACCATGAAGAAAAGACAAGAAATTTTTAGTACACCACTAATTCTGCTTAGATTGCATAATAAAAGGCGACGTCTAATGTATGCAACTGCACCGAGCAGAATCTTTGTTGACCTGCAGTTTAAATTGGAAAACACAATTTAAATATAATTTGATCTGAAGATTATCATCAGTTGAACTATTTTGTTAGAGATTTTTTCGGTTTACAGATTATTTGTTGAACCATAAATTCAATTACAAGTTAGATATTTTTTTGAAAATCAGAATACTTCAGTCTACTTCAAAGATCATTTCTGAAAAAAATCTGGACAATTCAGGAGAATTTTTTGCAAAATCAGGACGGTTTCTCGAAAATCAGGCCAAATCCGGTAAAATTAGGACACCTGGCACCTCTGATTACGACCACGCCTCTATATTAAGGTTGCCAGATTGCCCGGTTTTATCCGTGATTGCCCAGATATTTATTTAACATTTTGAAAAAGTACGGCCCGACCAGGTTGCCGGGATTTCATTGAAAAAAGCCCTGATTTTGCAAGGATTTATTTACTTTATTTGGTAAATCAAACAAAAAAAAAAACAACAAATTGTGTTGTCTTTTTTTTATTCAAGCTTCCAAAATAAATTTATTCGAGCAAGTTTTATAAAAATAATCATGAAAGGTGTTTTAAAAGCATAAAATACGGTTATAAATCTGTTGATCAGTTTTGCTGAAAAAAAAAGTTTTTCTTGATTTCTGTTGAGCCATTCCTGGGATTTGATTAAGTTTGCTCGAAAATGCTCGCTTTTGGATTTTTGGTCGACGATTTTAGAACAAAATGCTTGGATATTGCCAGGTGTTAAGAAAAAATAGCCTAGATACGCGTGAAAAAAATTCTGGCAACCTTACTCTATACGGGGTTTATATTTCATCTCTTTTACCTATCAATGATTGTTGTAACTTTTAGCCTTAACTGCTAATACTGTTTTTAGATCGAAAAAGGTACATTTCTTTTTTTTTTTAAACAGAAAAACAGCTCAGGAAAACAACTGTCAAAATCACCTGTAGGCAATTTTTCGAAAATCACTCGGATGAAACGCTCATGATACGTTTCCAGTTGGAATATTTAAGTCCGAATGCTGCTGCCTGTAGTTCCCTAGAGAGTCGACAAAGTGATAATGCGAGATCAATAACAACAAAATTCAAAAGCGAAAGCTGATTCGCATCAAAGTCGATCACTTAAGCTCACTACCTGGTGTATCAGATAATAACTGATACATGATAAAATTCGAAAAGCCACTCACTCAATCAAGTTCAATCCATGCGGCCTTGCATCGATCGGTTCATACTTCCTGCATATGTTCTGCCAAACCGGCAGGCACATACATACAAACCAAGGGGCTGAAGAAAACAAAAATTCCCGTACCAAGTTTTCAGTCAAGAAACCCGCAGGAAGAAGAAAAATGAAACGAGTGAAACACGTATAGGGGCAACATGGTGTCCTCATTGCAAAAATTTCAACCAGAGGCAATTTTTTAATAATCCTTAAAATGATATCTGTGGCTCGGGAATGTCAATCAAAGGGATTTTTGGTAGCATTAATAAATTATGGTTTGGCACAAAATGCGGAAATTTCAGCATAATCCTTGTTAAAATTGATTCTAAATCTGCAGTATGACAGCAACAGATGCGTTCGGCAACCAAAATGTTACCCTATTTTGAGTCTGTTATGGGGTGAAGTGTTTAATTTCGGGAACCACACTGACGTTCTGGTACCAAAAATTTGGTACGGTGCGTTTGTATGCGATTTGACAGCTGGTTCAGTCCTCTGATACAAACATACTGCCTGTGTGCAGAGATGCCAATTTGCTTGATTTTTCAGGATTAGCTTGATTTTTTTTTTAAAAAGGCTAATTTTGCCTGACTTTTGTGAATGTGATGAAAAATAAGTTGAAAGGAACTGTATTAAATAACATTGCTGAAGTGAAAATGTGGATCGACGATCAAAAAAAAGGACATCATTTTGAGCGAAATATACATTACATGATGAATTATATTAGATCTGTCCCTGATTTTTGATAAAAAATGTTGGCAACCCTGCCTGTGTGCTTGAATGGCTATTACTAAAAAAAAAACAGCAAAAACAAAGCAAAATAAACCAGGCAGACAGCATTCGATCGTCAATCAGTGATCGAGTGTGTGAGTGCCCAGCAAACATTTTTGTAGGTATATTTTTCAACAACTTTGTTATACGTTTCATATACATTATAGAATGATCGTATGAAACACGAAAAAACAGCTTTTACCTACCGAAGTGGAGGCAATATACATACAAATTTTCAACTTCTGGCTAAAGCGATAAGAGTATACGATTTCGACACCATATACCACATACATACTGAAAGAATGCAAGAGAGCACAAGCTTTTTCTCTCAACGCTTGCGAACTGTTGCCAGTGACAATATCTGCAGCCCCTGTCATTGGGCAATTCTTGCAAATACGCTATCTGATTTTTAGCAATCTGGTTGCACTGCTGGTCGCAAAGAGAACAAAAAATCTGTACTCTCTTTTGACCCACGCGGGAGAAAAAAAGGAACGAAATCGTCTTCAAAATTTGCAAACATGGCGGACTTTTTATCATATCCGATTTAAACCATTTATTACGACTTCGAGTAACGATTTTTACGACATTTTACTTGCGTTAGTTGGAATTACGATTCGCAGTAACGTTTTAAATGACTTGAGTTATCATTTTTAATGCGATTTCATGTTTGCTGGGTGAGCACGAAAAGTGATTGAGTGAAACATGAAACTGAAAATCAGGTACATAGCTCCTCACTCAGTTGAGCGAAACCTAACTGGAGAAGGAGTGCCTCTCTTTCAAATCTTATTTCTTTGATTCTCGGAGCAGCGCAGTCATACAAAATCTTTGCCTCGTTGGAAGAGAAACTAACCGAAAAATACGGTTTCGCTCCGGCTGATTAAAACGTTTCAGTGTCGCTCATGGAATTGAGTGATTTTCGGAAAATTGCCTGTAGGCAGGGTTGCCGTCATTTTTTTTTTAATCAGGGAACTGTTGAAATGAAAATCAGGCTAAATTAGGCTACGTTAAAGTTACAGAAATTTCGCTCAAAGTGATGACCTTTTTTTGGTCGTCGGTCCATATTTCCAATCTAATATATGTTGTTCGCCTACTTGGTTGAATAATTCTACTGAATCAAAGCAATCGAAAGATTATCTTGAATTCCCTTTTTTTAAATAATAACTAGCTGACCCGGTAAACTTCGTATTACCTTTGAATATATAAATCGTAATAAATGTTTTATTTCATCCACAGGTCTTTAAATTCATCGTGCTGGCGAATCAATTTTTTTGTACTAAATTGTACGGCTTTCTCATTTAAAGTTGATTTAGTATGGGAACCTCCCTTTCATAAAAAGTGAGATTCTTGAAACTATTATTGTCGCTGAATCCCCAAACCGGAGTTTTCGTCAACATAAGCGACGGCGACATCACTGGCGACATCATTGACGACATTCCATGTTGACCAAACTTCTGTCAAACATCTTCCGAGTGTCGGAACCAATCAAAAGAACGGATTGCCAATCGCCGAGGTGTTTGAAGAATTTTTCATCGTCGCTGTTTGGCAAGGTTGCCAATCACCAGCGCAAAAACTTCGGATTTCAACTTCATTGACAATATACAAACCATCTCTGACCCGAAAAACCCTCGGATAACAAATTTTACTTCATTCCGACCGACCGTTTAGACGTGATGTTGTTACAAAGAAAAAGTCTCCATTTTTATATACATATAAGAATGTGAAGAAGAGATAATATTGTATGGAACCCCCCCCCCCCCCCTTTTATAAAAAGTAAGATTCTTGAAACTATTATACAAACCATCTCTGACCCGAAAAACCCTCGGATACCAAATTTCACCTCATTCCGACCATCCGTTTATACATGATGGTTTAACAAAGAAAACGCCTCCATTTTTATATATAAGATTAAAGAAAATCTCGATTGCTTTGATTCACCAACATTTTCAGTTTTTATCTTCAGCAATGGTACCTAGTCAAGTTTCTTATTACCCATTTTTCATCATATTCGCAAAAATCAGGCAAAACCAGGCATATTTTCAAAAAATCAGGGAAATTCAATGGCTTATCAGGTTGTCAGGCTGAGCCTCGAAAAATTAGGCAAATCATGAAAAATCAGGCACATTGGCATCTCTGCCTGTAGCTTCGAAACAGTTGCCTTCTGGGAGTTAGAAACGCTTTTTTCCTGAGATTTGTACACTGAACCCAAAATCACATTTAAAAAACACTAGAAGATTCACTTAAAAGTGAAAACTCAGTGAATTTCTTCATTTCAAGTGGCTCATGTACATTTCACTTGCCTCTCATTTGAATTTTAAGTGACCGAATCAATATACACTAGCTCATCACTTGAGTTTTAAGTGACCGGCATTGAATGTCTTCGATGCTCACTTGAAATCCACTTGACCGGTCACTTAAGCCAATATTCACTTGCCCATCACTTAAAATTCAAGTGATTTTTTGCATAGCGAATGTCAACAATGTCAGTATTGATTGTTTCATTGTTGTTTGGAAAAGAAACAACAGAGGTTTGTTTGAGTTGGTAGGTGCAGAATTAAAGTAATTTATATGTTATTAAACAATGATATTTTCCATAGGTCGACCGACAGAAACATCGTGTGAACCGGTTAACACGTCGCAGAGACCTTTTTGAAGGAATCCGGTTTCGGATACGTTTTCCGATGATGATTTATTTTGGAAACATTCAAGTGCAATTAAAGTAAGTATCATGCAAAACAATAAATACTAGTTAAATTTAATTTTTTTTATTATTATTTCAGAAAAGATCAACCCGAATGTCTCGTCAAAGTGAGGAAGTCAATGATTTTTCGAAGCCAAAAAATCTTTTTGAACCCAAATAAAGAGAAAAAGTGACGCTTTTTATGTTGTATTTTTTTAAATAAATAATTGTTTTGTAGAAACAAAGTTGATTAATGTTTGATATTCTGAAATTTCACCTAAAAACCACTACAACTGAAATATATTAATGACCTGAGCAAACATTTGAAATTGACTTTGCCATTAACTTGAAATTCACTTGATCGCTCACTTAAGTGATTTCACTTGACGGTCACTTAAAATTCACATGAATTTACGTATGGCGAAAATTCACTCCAGATGTCACTTACCTTTAAAGTGAAAATTATTTTCGGTGTAGTAGCCGGTAGACGGTTTTCCATCCTGCCAGTTCCATTAATTTAAATTTTGAATTTACTGTCCATCTTCTGTCTAATTTGCAAACACAATCATTTGACCTGAGGTTGCCAGAAATATTCCAGCAAATATCCGGGCTGGACAGACCGGGCAATTTTATATAAAAACCTGGCAAAATCCGGGCATTTGATTTCAAAAATGACGATCATAAATCCGTACAATATCCGGGCAAATTTTCTCAAATCTATAAATTACTAAACAAAAATCAAGAAAAAAGTTGAAAAAAAATTTATTATTTTTTTTATAAAAACTCATTGACAGATTTTGAATCGTAATTTAGGCTTTCTAGAAACCTTTCATGATTATTTTTGTAAAGTTTGCTAGAAATATTGCGTTTTGGAGGCGTTCGTAGTTTTTGAATAATGAAAATGAATAAATCCGGGCAAAATCACAACTTTTTTTTTGGAAAAATGGACTCATTTCATCAATCGCAACATACATGCGAGCCACAGATTTGAAAATGAGGAATTTTGTTTTGAAAGTATTTACCTAATCACCGGATAGCAGTGATGCATACCGACTTTAATTTAAACCTTTGAGCTGCCTGGTAGTAATGCCAGCAAACTGAGTTCAGCTCAGTCGGATAAACTTGATCAAAGCTCCCGATCCGGGGTAGAGGAATCGTTAGGCCAAATCAATCAACCTGAGACGAACAGCTGCTCCACAAAGTTCTGATTCGCTGATATTACTCCTGCCATCCTGCACCGGAATCTAATCCGCAGGAAGTACAATTTCATTTTTTGGCCAATGGGAAACTACTGCGCATTAAACTAAATGGAATGAACGAAAATCACTCGAAAAAAAAATTCTCGCTGGAGTTAAAGCGCCAAAATACTGTCCTTTTTTTTTGTAACGAGATAGCAAGAGACAAAATTTTTTTCAAGAAAAGTGTTCACTGTGATTCAGGAAAACTCTGTCCTAAATTTAGGAAATTTGTTCGAGCTCCTGTGAATTCGTAAAAATTTCATTCTTGGTTTCAGGAGAAATGAAGTGTCACGATATTCAGGGCGATTCCCATTCAAATTTCGTGAAATTTAGTCATTTTCCCTGTGGCTCGAAAAGTCATTTTCCCGAGCGGGACAGTTGCATTCTTAGCGTGTACACAAAAATCAATTCAGAAATGTTTTATCACGCTCCAAAATAATTAAAAAAAGAAAATCAATCGGAATATATCCCAAATTTATGTTGATTGACATTACCACCATTGGAAATCATTACTTGTTGTATTCATAACACCTTTTTTTTTCTTATAAAAGTGTAAAATAACAAAATAGAAGTACAATATTTACTATAGATTCCAATAAACCTGTAAATTAGCGAATGTCTGAAAACGCTAAATTTCCTATTTAGTTATGCAACATCCATAATTGTTGACGACTTTGTAGCCGCCATTATTAGTCATTTTGACATACAGAATTATCTGATGTCATCACACTGAATCGGTAATTAAATTCAACTGCTGCAATGTAAACTGCAACATTGTAGCCGGTCTAACAGAGGTTATCAGCCACCGAGCAGCTGAGCACTTTCGCTTTCAAACGCACATGTTTCGTTCGGTATGACTGTTGGCTTCATTAAATCATCCGGCCATAAAAGTTGAGTTTATTGAGTGCCTGTCTGGTAGGTTTTTTTTTTCTTACCTAATCGTTATCAGGAGCTACCATCCAAAAATAAATTAGGACCCATCGGGGTTTCAAGGTAGCGTGGCCGAGCGGTCTAAGGCGCTGGTTTAAGGCACCAGTCACTTCGGTGGCGTGGGTTCGAATCCCACCGCTGCCAACGAACTTTTTTAGGGAACAATCAATCATTGTGATCTATTTTTGATTTGATCACTTGATTCGTTTTCAGTGCCACACGCTTTGATCATTTCAAGCGGATGGAATCTTCCGCGCTCAAAAAAAAAATTGCACTTAGCAGAAAAGAATGTCTCGATTGTCTATGGATGATTGGCAAATATATTCATAAATAACTTTACACGTGCCCCGTCTATATTTACAGCAACTCGCAGCACACGGTCTCGGGAAATGGTATTTTATTACAAAGTAAACATGAACTATAATCCCAAACTAGGCAGACAGTTGTTTAAAAGATCCAAACAGCCCCAAAGAATTGGCTCCGGGTGCCCCATCAGACAGAAATTGATAGTCGAGTCGAGTTTAGTGGAGGGTTCTGGAATTCTCGAGGATTGGCAGCAGCCAGCCGGTGTTCCCTGATTTGTTTACTTCTCCTCGGATGGATTTAGGAACCGTCTCTGTTGAAGTGAGTCAAGAGGGGGGAAGAATTTCACTCCTAAATTCCACACTTTTCACACCCCTTCTAGTAACACGGAACGAGCTGTTGTTGAGAATTGATAGGTGAGAATTGCATTCCTGTCCGACTGAGGAACGAACGATTTTGATGGGCTCAGTTTTAAGATTGAGGAGGTGAGCTGTCCGTTTGTATTTTTTTTGCCTTTGGGAGAGATCGTAAACTAACTTTATGGACTCGGATCGATCGGTCTCTTCGTTGTCGTGAGTTTTGCCGAGCAAATTCAATTTGTAAACAATGGCTCGCGTGTGCGAATAGTAAACAGTTTGGTATGCATGATTGGATTATAAAATTGTTGTTTATTCTATACAGGCAGGAGATCTTCCGGTTGATAGTTTACTTATAACTGCATAATAATTGGTAAGCAAGAATTTTCTAACAGATAAGATTAACCAAGAAAAGCCAAATCGAATCAGTTATGTCATCAGTTAAATCGTTATCAGTTAAATCGCAATGTCAAAGTAATGTTCGAGGACGACGTCACGGTGTCTTTTTCTTTAGATAAAAAAAAAGAAAAATTCAGAATCTCTGAAAACTTGCTATAGATAGAGTCTGCTATTTACATTTATCGTTAAGATTTATAACAGTGTGTAATCTTTATGATTGTACATTAGAAAGCCACTCAGTTGTCAAGTATGTGAGCTGCCAGCGTTTTGGCGAGACGAGCTTCAGAGCCGAGTGAAACACGTCCTCTTTTACAGCAACCACCGAGCGAGTTGGATGCAGATTGACTATCATTAATATTGAGGATTCTACACTTGCCACATGATGGAAGGATACTCTTCCCCATCCAACGCACTACTTATTTGCGGAAAAATCGTTAGAGGAGTCTAAAGACTCTATTTTTTAAAGATCTTTTTAAAACTTGCAAACAAAACACACAAGCTTTCACTAACAATTTTTCCTTAAAACTTAAAATTTAACATTTTTAAGTTCAAGTGCATTTAGATTTCTTCCAAAATCAATAAAAATTCACAATAATTTGATGAAACGATTTTTATCAAACATTTCGGCAAAAAGTTTTTAATTTCTTAGAATATTTCGTAGAAAAAAATAATAATCTAGAAACAGCAGTAAAAATAACTGGCAACACAGTAGAAACTTTACAAAAGCAGGTCCAGGACAGAACTTTATTGTGACAAAATCTATTACAAAAATGCTATAAGAGATAGGGGTTTTTTTTTATTATCTGACCATTTGCGCCGGCGATCTTCAGATCTTTCCCAAAATTGAAAATGAAATCCATTTTTACCACAAGTATTTTTTCAGATTTCTAACATTTTTTTTATTTCGAGTTAGATTTGGTCAGATTTTTTTTTTGTAGATAAAATAAAACCATAAATATTTCCAAGATACATAATTTTGTTTTTTTTCAACGTAAATCATTCAATAGCATATCATAACGCATTAAAATTATACCAGTGTCTCTAAAAAAGTATTTTAAAAAAATTAAGTAATGACCATTAATATGATAAATTGTAAATAACCTTTAAATGATGTCTAAAATAACCATCTGCATCACCGAATATTCTGCAAATAGTTCCACTTTTAAGCCCAATGCATTATGCTTCTTTCATCCGAAGACATCAAAGTGAGCCAATGTTTCCCTTAAAAGTTATGAAAGAAATAATGACAATAAGTCTTTTTTCTGCATCGAATACAAACAATGGTCGATCAATTGCACTCACATAAAAAGGTGACGCGCGCTTCTTACAACATGGGAACAAAAGTACTTTTAAAGCAAGTAAAACACACTATTTTTTCATGCCTTGAAGAGTGTTGTAAAGTGTAGAGTTTCAACCAAAAATTTAACAGTGTAATAAATAATAAAATTGTATTATTTGCAGAATATTGGGTGATGCAGACGGTACTTTTAGGCATCATTTGAAGGTTATTTACATTTTTAATGTTAAAGGTCATTACCTTATTTTTTTTAAATATTTTATTTGATGTGCTATTTTATGATTTCCGTAGAAAAATAACAGAGTTATGTAGCTTTGAAATATGGTTTTATTTTATTTACAAAAAAGCTAACTAAATCAAACTCGAAAAATTAAAATATTATAAATCTGAAAAATACATGTGTTTTTAACCCTTCGTTTCATAAAGTTGCAAATTTGCAACAATTATTGTATGGAAAAAGTGAAAAATCGTATTTTATTTTAATTTTTTTTCTTGATGTACTCATCATTTCCAACTGTTTAAAATGGTTTTTGAGAAAAAATAAAAAAAATCATGAAATGGTGGGTTAAGACGTAAAAATGAACCCAATTTCCCATTTTGGGGAAGATCTGATAATCCCCGGGCGCAAACCCGCCAGATAATAAAAAAAAACTCATAGACAAAAATGCTCAAAAAACCGTGCGTTTTAAAAATCATATATTAGGTCGTGTCAATTTTTCATGATTTACACCAGTGAACAGGTCGAGCCAAACTGTTTTCTACCAAATAGCAGTCAATAATTTTTAAGACAACTCCACCCAAAAGAATTCTGTTTTTTTTTTTAACGTTGAAGTGTTAGGGCATGCTGAAAAAACTGTATTCTAACTCTAACTAACTTCTAACTTTTGTGAAAGAGCTCATCTAAGAAAAATATCTTCTAATAACTTGTTGAAATAAAAATTCGCACATTTATCTCTCAGAGAATAAATCTGTATCTAAAGGCGTTCGTTAGTTGTGAGGATTTTTTTTAGCAACAGCTTGTTCTTTTTAAACTGTTATAGCTTGGAATTTTACAAACCAAACAAATAATTTATTACTGCACTATTAAGTTCAAATGTCAAATATTTCGTTGTGAAATTATGTAAGAGAGGTTATTTTCTAAACTCCAGAAAAAAAATCAAAATTATATTAATCATAAATACAAATTCACACCCCAACACTTCAACATTAAAAAAGTCGTCACTCGCTTAAGAATCGTCATATTTATGTAGCGTTTTCGGTAAAGTTGCCTGAAAAATTATTGCCTACAACTTTTTAGAAAATAGTTTTGCACTATCTGTCAACAGAAAAAGATTTTAAAGTGTAAATCATGCAAAAATGACACGCCCTAGTATTTGATTTAAGATTATATAAGTGCATGTTTTGGTGAGCATTTTTTACCTAGACATTAATGGTCTTTCTCTTATAGTATCTTCGTAATAAATTTTGTCACGATAAAGTTTTTCCTGAACCACTATGCAATGTTAGGAAGGTGCATTCTCAACGATTATTTCCATCGAAACAGAATGCGAATTAGAGTCGAGAGAAGAAAGTTAAAATTTGATTGTCCAACATCAAATTGATTTACTTGAAAAAAAAAAATGAAACTGATTTTATAACTAGATTTCTATATGTTCCGGATATGTGTCGTACGAGGCTCTACGTGATAGCAAATCCTTTTGAAAGCATTGAAAAATACAAAACTGAGGGTTTGATTAGCCTCACTTCCTTCTTGCCGGTTTAAATTAAGCGTACTGTAAAATTTCAAGAAAAAGTTCTGGACCTGAAACATTAAGTTCGTATAATATTCGAAAATCATATTGAATTCAGAAAAAAGTGTTCAAAGGCTTTTTGAAAGTTTATCAAACACGTTGTGATAACTAATAAAGGCAACAACTTTCAAGGAATCTCATCAAAATAACTTCATTCTTTCATTTATCAAACCAGTGAGCTTCCTTATTTTTATCCTTTAGAACCACACAAAATATGGCCAAATTGTTTTTGAGGGAAAAAATTAAATGTTAAATGATTTTATTGTAACTTTCTTTCGTATATACAGAACTGGTTTCGATGAAAATAACTGTTGAGATTACACATTTCTTACAGTGTTTTTGAAAGTTGCCAGAGTTTTTCCAGTTATTTTTATAGCTGATTCTTAAATTTTTTTTGTGTTATTTTCAATAAAAAATTGTTAAAATTAACACCTTTTTGACAAAAAATGTAGTTGAAAATCTTTTTCATCAAAATATTGGAAGTTTTTATTAATTTTGGAGGGAATTTTAATTCATTTTAACTGAAAAATGTTAAATTAGTAGTTTTTAGGGAAAACTGTTAGTGCTGATTTTGAAAAAAAAAAATTCTTGTGCATTTTGATGGCTTATCTAAAAAAAAGTTATCCTAGTCTCCTCTACCATGTGGCAACAGGTGGAACAGGTTAGAAGTTGTTATTTTGAGGGTATTATAAAAGTTATTGCCCATTAAATTTGAAAAATAATTTTATAAATTTTCAATTTGATTTTTCAAATTGCTTCCAAACCTTGTCAATTGGGTGCAGGATAGTATTTGTGATTAATTGAGATTCAGAAATCATTTGTTAGAATTTGCAAATCTGAAGAAATAACAGGTTTTTCCAAAAACTACCTTTTTAAAAAAATTAATAAATTTGATAAAATAACACTATGCATTAAATGGTTTCTAAACATTATTGGAATCAAAATATAATTCTTAGTAAGTTAAAATAAAAAAGTGGCTTTTTTTAATTAATCATCTTTGAAAATGTTTCAAAATTTATTTTGAAATATCAAAATTAACAACAAAAAATTAAAAAAAAGGAAATATTGTTAAAATTATGAAAAAGTCTTAAATAATATTTCAATATTCCTTGTAAAGTTGAAAATTGTATTGCTCTGAATAAATAAAAGTTATATAAAACAAAAAATAAATTTTTTTTTTCGAGTTTTCAATAATTTAAAAGCTTTAATTGACTTATTTGAGATACATTTCCTAAAATAGGTTAAATTTCATTTGAGAAATTTGTGTACCGTAAACTGTGGGAACTTTGACCACCGGGGTAACTTTCATCATCATAATTTTTTGCAGATAATCATCATTAAATAAGTTTGATGTTTGAAATCTAAGAAAACTGTTTTAAACATTTGAATGCCTATGAATTGAGTTCCAAATAGGCTAAATTTAGTTTGTAGTTGAAGATTTTTCATATTACTAAAAATGTTGTTTTGAAGTTTTAAAATATCTGTTTTTTCAAAGACTCTTAAAAAAAAAACAACTTTCCTGATAAAATGATAGCAAATAGAATTTATAGCATTTTGAAGCAAATGTGTTGTTTTATACGAAAGTTTAACATTTTTTCTTTGCTTAGGTATAGTTTTAGAGTTATTTTTATGGTCATTTTATGACAATTTTTGGACATTAAAAAAACGGACATTTTTTAAAAGAAAGTATATAGAGAACAAATGGCTAAAACAAATTTTCAAATGGTTGAGTTTGAATAAAATCAAGAACATAGAAACAGTCGGAGGACCTATGGTATTGCATCGAGGTAAAATTTCATTTGTTTTTGAGGCCAAAAAATATGAGAAATGTTTATGATTTTAGCCCCTAACACATCAGCAACATTGTTCATCTTTTGAGTATATTTGTTTTGGATACAAAATATTGAAACATTCAATTGAGTTCAAACAATTAATTACTGTTATAGATGTTGTTAGCCTTCTGTGCGCATCAAAACAGTAGTTTTGAAGATGCTGAGATACGTAAAAATCAGAGTGATCAAAGTTACCCCGAAATATGAAATCTGGTTATAGCCATTAATATCGTTTGAATATTGTGCTTTCAATGCTCATGCTTTATACTCCTTTCCTCCGTAAGTATTTTTAAACTTTTAAGTGTTACAAAAAAGCAGCCCCTTTCAAAATATTCGAAAATAAATTTAAAAAGAGATCAATTTTCTCCCAGTTTATGACACTTTTTGAAAAACTTTGTCATTTTTGTCATTTTTGTCATTTTTGTCATTTTTGTCATTTTTGTCATTTTTGTCATTTTTGTCATTTTTGTCATTTTTGTCATTTTTGTCATTTTTGTCATTTTTGTCATTTTTGTCATTTTTGTCATTTTTGTCATTTTTGTCATTTTTGTCATTTTTGTCATTTTTTTCATTTTTTTCATTTTTGTCATTTTTGTCATTTTTGTCATTTTTGTCATTTTTGTCATTTTTGTCATTTTTGTCATTTTTGTCATTTTTGTCATTTTTGTCATTTTTATCATTTTGTCATTTTTGTCATTTTTGTCATTTTTGTCATTTGAGTCATTTTTGTCATTTTTGTCATTTTTGTCATTTTTGTCATTTTTGTCATTTTTGTCATTTTTGTCATTTTTGTCATTTTTGTCATTTTTGTCATTTTTGTCATTTTTGTCATTTTTGTCATTTTTGTCATTTTTGTCATTTTTGTCATTTTTGTCATTTTTGTCATTTTTGTCATTTTTGTCATTTTCGTCATTTTCGTCATTTTCGTCATTTTTGTCATTTTTGTCATTTTTGTCATTTTTGTCATTTTTGTCATTTTTGTCATTTTTGTCATTTTTGTCATTTTTGTCATTTTTGTCATTTTTGTCATTTTTGTCATTTTTGTCATTTTTGTCATTTTTGTCATTTTTGTCATTTTTGTCATTTTTGTCATTTTTGTCATTTTTGTCATTTTTGTCATTTTTGTCATTTTTGTCATTTTTGTCATTTTTGTCATTTTTGTCATTTTTGTCATTTTTGTCATTTTTGTCATTTTTGTCATTTTTGTCATTTTTGTCATTTTTGTCATTTTTGTCATTTTTGTCATTTTTGTCATTTTTGTCATTTTTGTCATTTTTGTCATTTTTGTCATTTTTGTCATTTTTGTCATTTTCGTCATTTTCGTCATTTTCGTCATTTTTGTCATTTTTGTCATTTTTGTCATTTTTGTCATTTTTGTCATTTTTGTCATTTTTGTCATTTTTGTCATTTTTGTCATTTTTGTCATTTTTGTCATTTTTGTCATTTTTGTCATTTTTGTCATTTTTGTCATTTTTGTCATTTTTGTCATTTTTGTCATTTTTGTCATTTTTGTCATTTTTGTCATTTTTGTCATTTTTGTCATTTTTGTCATTTTTGTCATTTTTGTCATTTTTGTCATTTTTGTCATTTTTGTCATTTTTGTCATTTTTGTCATTTTTGTCATTTTTGTCATTTTTGTCATTTTTGTCATTTTTGTCATTTTTGTCATTTTTGTCATTTTTGTCATTTGAGTCATTTTTGTCATTTTTGTCATTTTTGTCATTTTTGTCATTTTTGTCATTTTTGTCATTTTTGTCATTTTTGTCATTTTTGTCATTTTTGTCATTTTTTGTCATTTTTGTCATTTTTGTCATTTTTGTCATTTTTGTCATTTTTGTCATTTTTGTCATTTTTGTCATTTTTGTCATTTTTGTCATTTTTGTCATTTTTGTCATTTTTGTCATTTTTGTCATTTTTGTCATTTTTGTAATTTTTTGTCATTTTTGTCATTTTTGTCATTTTTGTCATTTTCGTCATTTTCGTCATTTTTGTCATTTTTGTCATTTTTGTCATTTTTGTCATTTTGGTAATTTTTGTCATTTTTGTCATTTTTGTCATTTTTGTCATTTTTGTCATTTTTGTCATTTTTGTCATTTTTGTCATTTTTGTCATTTTTGTCATTTTTGTCATTTTTGTCATTTTTGTCATTTTTGTCATTTTTGTCATTTTTGTCATTTTTGTCATTTTTGTCATTTTTGTCATTTTTGTCATTTTTGTCATTTTTGTCATTTTTGTCATTTTTGTCATTTTTGTCATTTTTGTCATTTTTGTCATTTTTGTCATTTTTGTCATTTTTGTCATTTTTGTCATTTTTGTCATTTTTGTCATTTTTGTCATTTTTGTCATTTTTGTCATTTTTGTCATTTTTGTCATTTTTGTCATTTTGTCATTTTTGTCATTTTTGTCATTTTTGTCATTTTTGTCATTTTTGTCATTTTTGTCATTTTTGTCATTTTTGTCATTTTTGTCATTTTTGTCATTTTTGTCATTTTTGTCATTTTTGTCATTTTTGACATTTTTGTCATTTTTGTCATTTTTGTCATTTTTGTCATTTTTGTCATTTTTGTCATTTTTGTCATTTTTGTCATTTTTGTCATTTTTGTCATTTTTGTCATTTTTGTCATTTTTGTCATTTTTGTCATTTTTGTCATTTTTGTCATTTTTGTCATTTTTGTCATTTTTGTCATTTTTGTTATTTTTGTCATTTTTGTCATTTTTGTCATTTTTGTCATTTTTGTCATTTTTGTCATTTTTGTCATTTTTGTCATTTTTGTCATTTTTGTCATTTTTGTCATTTTTGTCATTTTTGTCATTTTTGTCATTTTTGTCATTTTTGTCATTTTTGTCATTTTTGTCATTTTTGTCATTTTTGTCATTTTTGTCATTTTTGTCATTTTTGTCATTTTTGTCATTTTTGTCATTTTTGTCATTTTTGTCATTTTTGTCATTTTTGTCATTTTTGTCATTATTGTCATTTTTGTCATTTTTGTCATTTTTGTCATTTTTGTCATTTTTGTCATTTTTGTCATTTTTGTCATTTTTGTCATTTTTGTCATTTTTGTCATTTTTGTCATTTTTGTCATTTTTGTCATTTTTGTCATTTTTGTCATTTTTGTCATTTTTGTCATTTTTGTCATTTTTGTCATTTTTGTCATTTTTGTCATTTTTGTCATTTTTGTCATTTTTGTCATTTTTGTCATTTTTGTCATTATTGCCATTTTTTCCATTTTTGTAATTTTTTAAACTTTTTTTAAATTTTTGTCATGAGATTCAGGAGAAGATTTATTGAATGTTATTTTTAATTTCTATCACAAACATTTTATTTCATGCGCTTTTACCTTGATCATCTTTCTCATTCATTTTGAAAAATTCAAACGATCAGTGTCCACCTGCGATTATTATTATTGTAATTCCCAATCAATTTTCACTGCACAATTCGAAATATCAGTCTAATTTTGTTTGTGACAACCACCAACTGACTGACTAACTGGGAATCAGGCTGATGCAACTTTGCCCTAGACTTAAATCACTTTCGTGTGTGGTTAAGAATAATATCGCCGAGATCAGACAAGCAACAAGTTATCTAGCGAAAAAAAACACGTGCGCCTTAATAGTGGCAGGCAAGAGCAATAAATACATCACCCTTTGAGTGGTTCTAGCCATATGTTGTACATAGTTGAGTGATCGTGTGGGTGGATATAATCACTGGGTGAGGGAATTTTAAATTGTGTAATGGGCTTCATCAATAGTACTGTTGCTTTGGCGATTTTGGTGATAATTTTCGAACTTTTATTTCATCGTTTCCGTGGTGTAGTGGTTATCACATCCGCCTAACACGCGGAAGGCCCCCGGTTCGATCCCGGGCGGAAACAAATTTTTTTAAATTTTTAATTTTGATCGAAACATACATGCCAACTGCAATGTCTGCAAATATGATAAGTAAAATTTTGTAGTCAAAATAACGCAATCAAGATATTATTTGATTCTGGTCGCCGAAGTTATCGACGAGAAACTTTTTCCATTTCAACTTCTCGGTTCGCTTAGTATGTGTGGTTGTGGTTTGATTGTTTTCGATTTTATTTTGCTGCTTCAATTCTTTGTACCTATTACAATTTTTCAGTGCTTTCTTTTTCGTGAATGCGAGTGCAAACAAACAAATCAATCCATTTGTTTTTCATTTTTTTTCTGTGTTTTTCAATTGGGTCTAAAGCAGCATTTCAGAAAAGATGTCTGTTTCCGAGTTTTTGCCACATTTACCATTTTCTTAGTTGCTTCCCTAGCCGCGAACCGAAAAGAAACGAATTCCGAATGGAGAAAACGAGAGCGCATTGACGTCATCGCTCGTTCTTTGTGAATTGATAGGAAACATATTTTCTACGATTGAGTCGATTGAAAAGACTTGAATCCCTTCAAATTTACAGCGTGAATCACGAGCGCTGGACTCAAAACTTCCTCCATTCTGCTGGTTGAGTGTGTCGACTTATGGACAAATATTCCAAATTACCTGGAATCAACATTCTTGAGACGAAAGATTTTGGCGAGTCCTCCGCCCTTCAATGACTTTGCCAAGTTCTAAAGATAGCATAAAGCAAATAAAAGAAGAAACCCTCATGTAATATTCGATCCAGAGCACCTTCTTTTCATCCAAAACGACCCTCCCCCCCTTAGCCCCAAATTTCAGATATCCCTTGACATCCCCCCTTCCCTTGGTTTTGGATTGAGAAAAACTTGATTGAAATTCGCCTTTTGAAAGTATGTTTTCCTTTTCCTTTGTTCGCTGACGTCCTCATCGTCGTTGTCGGGGAGAGCAAATGTTGCTTATTCCTGGAGTTTCTTCCGAATTTTGCTTAGAAAAGAGCCAAATAAAAAAAAAGTTTTCTCTTTTATGATTTCTGTTTAATGGCCACCACCATCCGCGTTTCTCCAAAAGTTGACGGTTTTCGTTACTTTCTTGATTCTCAGTTTTTTTTTGGATCCACTTGGTTCTGATTTTTACTTCATAAATTTCAAACCGAGAGTGCTGTTTTCGGAAAATGGTTTCTTTTATTGTTTACAATCAGCCACCGAAGGAAAAAAAACGATCCGGGAATGGAAATGCAAAAACAAATATATGTGGATTTTATGGTTTCATCTTGTGGTCGAATCCTTACAATCGACACTTGAACGCTGTGCTGTTTTTTGGTGCATTTCACGATAAAGGTGTTTGCAGGTTTTTTCAATGATTCTGCTCCCTTTTCTTTATTTAAAACCAATTCTGCTGTTCATATTTTTTTATGATATAATTGCCAAATTGTCAAAATTGTCAAAATTGTCAAAATTGTCAAAATTGTCAAAATTGTCAAAATTGTCAAAATTGTCAAAATTGTCAAAATTGTCAAAATTGTCAAAATTGTCAAAATTGTCAAAATTGTCAAAATTGTCAAAATTGTCAAAATTGTCAAAATTGTCAAAATTGTCAAAATTGTCAAAATTGTCAAAATTGTCAAAATTGTCAAAATTGTCAAAATTGTCAAAATTGTCAAAATTGTCAAAATTGTCAAAATTGTCAAAATTGTCAAAATTGTCAAAATTGTCAAAATTGTCAAAATTGTCAAAATTGCCAAAATTTTCAAAATTGTCAAAATTGTCAAAATTGTCAAAATTGTCAAAATTGTCAAAATTTTCAAAATTGTCAAAATTGTCAAAATTGTCAAAATTGTCAAAATTGTCAAAATTGTCAAAATTGTCAAAATTGTCAAAATTGTCAAAATTGTCAAAATTGCCAAAATTGTCAAAATTGTCAAAATTGTCAAAATTGTCAAAATTGTCAAAATTGTCAAAATTGTCAAAATTGTCAAAATTGTCAAAATTGTCAAAATTGTCAAAATTGTCAAAATTGTCAAAATTGTCAAAATTGTCAAAATTGTCAAAATTGTCAAAATTGTCAAAATTGTCAAAATTGTCAAAATTTTCAAAATTGTCAAAATTTAAAAATTGTCAAAATTGTCAAAATTGTCAAAATTGTCAAAATTGTCAAAATTGTCAAAATTGTCAAAATTGTCAAAATTGTCAAAATTGTCAAAATTGTCAAAATTGTCAAAATTGTCAAAACTGTCAAAATTGTCAAAATTGTCAAAATTGTCAAAATTTTCAAAATTGTCAAAATTTTCAAAATTTTCAAAATTGTCAAAATTGTCAAAATTGTCAAAATTGTCAAAATTGTCAAAATTGTCAAAATTGTCAAAATTGTCAAAATTGTCAAAATTGTCAAAATTGTCAAAATTGTCAAAATTGTCAAAATTGTCAAAATTGTCCAAATTGTCCAAATTGTCCAAATTGTCAAAATTGTCAAAATTGTCAAAATTGTCAAAATTGTCAAAATTGTCAAAATTGTCAAAATTGTCAAAATTGTCAAAATTGTCAAAATTGTCAAAATTGTCAAAATTGTCAAAATTGTCAAAATTGTCAAAATTGTCAAAATTGTCAAAATTGTCAAAATTGTCAAAATTGTCAAAATTGTCAAAATTGTCAAAATTGTCAAAATTGTCAAAATTGTCAAAATTGTCAAAATTGTCAAAATTGTCAAAATTGTCAAAATTGTCAAAATTGTCAAAATTGTCAAAATTGTCAAAATTGTCAAAATTGTCAAAATTGTCAAAATTGTCAAAATTGTCAAAATTGTCAAAATTGTCAAAATTGTCAAAATTGTCAAAATTGTCAAAATTGTCAAAATTGTCAAAATTGTCAAAATTGTCAAAATTGTCAAAATTGTCAAAATTGTCAAAATTGTCAAAATTGTCAAAATTGTCAAAATTGTCAAAATTGTCAAAATTGTCAAAATTGTCAAAATTGTCAAAATTGTCAAAATTGTCAAAATTGTCAAAATTGTCAAAATTGTCAAAATTGTCAAAATTGTCAAAATTGTCAAAATTGTCAAAATTTTCAAAATTGTCAAAATTGTCAAAATTGTCAAAATTGTCAAAATTGTCAAAATTGTCAAAATTGTCAAAATTGTCAAAATTGTCAAAATTGTCAAAATTGTCAAAATTGTCAAAATTGTCAAAATTGTCAAAATTGTCAAAATTGTCAAAATTGTCAAAACTGTCAAAATTGTCAAAATTGTCAAAATTGTCAAAATTGTCAAAATTGTCAAAATTTTCAAAATTGTCAAAATTGTCAAAATTGTCAAAATTGTCAAAATTGTCAAAATTGTCAAAATTGTCAAAATTGTCAAAATTGTCAAAATTGTCAAAATTGTCAAAATTGTCAAAATTGTCAAAATTGTCAAAATTGTCAAAATTGTCAAAATTGTCAAAATTGTCAAAATTGTCAAAATTGTCAAAATTGTCAAAATTGTCAAAATTGTCAAAATTGTCCAAATTGTCCAAATTGTCCAAATTGTCAAAATTGTTAAAATTGTTAAAATTGTCAAAATTGTCAAAATTGTCAAAATTGTCAAAATTGTCAAAATTGTCAAAATTGTCAAAATTGTCAAAATTGTCAAAATTGTCAAAATTGTCAAAATTGTCAAAATTGTCAAAATTGTCAAAATTGTCAAAATTGTCAAAATTGTCAAAATTGTCAAAATTGTCAAAATTGTCAAAATTGTCAAAATTGTCAAAATTGTTAAAATAGATTATGCAATTATGGATAGAAGGTTATTTTGCTATTTTTCGTTGTAGATAATTTATATTGTTTATTTTTCTCTGATTTGGCCAATTATTTTTTTGTTTCTTTTTAGATTTATAATGACAATTCAATCACTTTTCTTGCATCATTTTGTAAACCGCATGTGGCTTTGGCATCTGCTTTAGAACTGTAAAATCAGCTGTAAACAATCTTACACGCGATCTTTGCGAGAACTTTTGTTGTGTTTTGCCTGGCTTGTGATCTATTTTAATGACAGATTCGTATTTCTGTGCCAGCAGAGTAATATATTCTGGCCCATCATGATGTTGATTGTGTCGTGACCTTTCTTCATCTCATTGCAATTCTCGTTCAACGGCTTTTCATTCTTATTTATTTAGCTAGTAGGTATGCCAAAGCCAGGGCACGATTGTAAACAAACGACTAGTTTGATTAATGCAGCTAATACAGTCTTGAAAGCCACTCACAAATCAGTGGATCGTTGCATATGCATGTGGATTAAAATGTATTTCAAAAAATTCTTGTGTAATTTTTTTTGAATGTCTAAAATTTTTTTTAAAGAAAATAAATTGATTCGTCTTGTTTTTTTTTTCCTTTTAAAATCAAAGTCAATCACGTTTTTTTTTAAATTATAGGTATATTCAGAAGAAGTCGTTTACTCTTGTGTTTGTTTTTCATATTTGTTTTATACACAAGGTTTACAATCTCAAATGAAGAGCAAAACCAGACTTGTTGACTCTACTGATGCGATTTTTAATTATAGAAGGAAATTGCATATGCAAATAGCAATCCTTCCATGTGTAGTTTTTCGTATCAAGTTCAGATCTTTAATAAAAAAAAAATTCCATGAGTGAGCGACGTTGCTTTGTAATACAAACTACCAAATAAAAATATTCGAGCAATGAAAAATTCCATTGGATGTTTTCAATTTATCATATTAAATGTGTGTTTGTAAATGTATATAAACAAGTTTAGCTTTCGTAAACACGCCAATATTTTGCACCTCCATCTCAGAACTAGGTCAACATTTTGCGCAGCCCAGCAGCTTTATCTAATCACACTATGCTGTTTGACTCTTTTTTTTTTACAAAACCAAGCACGGCTTGAATTTCGAGCAGAAATTTTCAAAGTGGCCACTACAAGACGTCCACAAATTTTCAGTAAGACACAATACAGATGATTTTTTTGAAAAAATATTTCTGTCGGTTGATTTTACTTATAATTTTTTTCCGACTTTCAAAAATTAAGCCCCATCTTTCTCAATCCATCTGACCGTTTTGTTTTGGTTTCTGCCCTGCTCGTCTCCTGCCACACGACATTTGATAGAACCAGCTTGAGATTAGTGGTGCTCTCGTTCTTGTTTAGAGTTTGTTTTTTTTTCTTCTCAAATTCTATTTAACGCGCTCAGAATTGGCCAAACTGGATGTTGTTGTTTATCTTGAACGAAAAAAAAAGTTACAGCAACAAATTGCAAGCAAACTCGTGTGGGTGTGGGAGCGAATCGAAGCAATAAATACGCTCTCGGTTGAAGGAGGACACGCGGGGAAGTCGTCGTGGTTTTGTACGAGCGACGATTGGAAGTGCGAAAAGTTGTAAACAAAAATTGTTTTGCGTTTCACTCGCCTCTTATGATGGGAGAGTTGGCCATGATTATCTGTGCAATTGCTAACAAGTTTAGGATGAGAACGGAAGTGATCAATTCAACAAAAGTTTAGAAAGATGGGAAGTAATAAACTATTAGAAGATGTTGGAAAAAATAATTCCTGTTTCCGCCCGGGATCGAACCGGGGGCCTTCCGCGTGTTAGGCGGATGTGATAACCACTACACCACGGAAACAGATATCAGGTTGAGGAAAATGGTCTTCCAATAGAAATCCTAGTCTTTATTGATACTCATTTTAAGCTTCAGTCACATAACTCAGAATATTCAATTTCCTTCATGGTTCCTTATTCGAGCATTTTCAAGCTCATATTGTCACAAAGAATATCAAATTTTTTTGAAATCAAATCTCACCTAGATATATTGGAGTATTTTTTTATTCACGAGCTATGCGTATGACCTATTTTCTATCCAACCATCCACTGATATCGAAACACAGTCTCAGGATCATTGATTTTTTTAAATTAAAACTGGAAGGGGTTGACTTTGAGTTGAACTGATATTTTTCTGGTCCTGAACCTCATCCTGACTTTAATCCGAAACAGGATCAAGATCCTGATCCAGATGCTGGTACTAATCCTTGATTCCGATCCTGATTCAGGGTTCTCAACCATGCTCAGAATCTTGCTGATTCTGTATGCTGATCAAAGACTCTGATCCTGATCATGGACCTTGCTTCCTAATTGGGATGCTGATCCTATATCCTGATTCCGGATTTTAAAGTTCTGAATACTGACACTGATCCTGTATTTTATCTTGAACTTATTAAACGGATACTTGATCTTAGTCCTAATCCAGGACTGGGAGACTCTGGAAACCCTATTCGAATATTTGAAGATGTGAAGTTCAGACCTTCCTATGACCTGACGAAAACAGTTCCGCCTTGAAAAAAGACTCAAGCCAAAAATGACAAAATTGACAAAATTGACAAAAATGACAAAAATGACAAAAATGACAAAAATGAAAAAAATGAAAAAAATGAAAAAAATGAAAAAAATGACAAAAATGACAAAAATGACAAAAATGACAAAAATGACAAAAATGACAAAAATGACAAAAATGACAAAAATGACAAAAATGACAAAAATGACAAAAATGACAAAAATGACAAAAATGACAAAAATGACAAAAATGACAAAAATGACAAAAATGACAAAAATGACAAAAATGACAAAAATGACAAAAATGACAAAAATGACAAAAATGACAAAAATGACAAAAATGACAAAAATGACAAAAATGACAAAAATGACAAAAATGACAAAAATGACAAAAATGACAAAAATGACAAAAATGACAAAAATGACAAAAATGACAAAAATGACAAAAATGACAAAAATGACAAAAATGACAAAAATGACAAAAATGACAAAAATGACAAAAATGACAAAAATGACAAAAATTACAAAAATGACAAAAATGACAAAAATGACAAAAATGACAAAAATGACAAAAATGACAAAAATGACAAAAATGACAAAAATGACAAAAATGACAAAAATGACAAAAATGACAAAAATGACAAAAATGACAAAAATGACCAAAATGACAAAAATGACAAAAATGACAAAAATGACCAAAATGACAAAAATGACAAAAATGACAAAAATGACAAAAATGACAAAAATGACAAAAATGACAAAATGACAAAAATGACAAAAATGACAAAAATGACAAAAATGACAAAAATGACAAAAATGACAAAAATGACAAAAATGACAAAAATGACAAAAATGACAAAAATGACAAAAATGACAAAAATGACAAAAATGACAAAAATGACAAAAATGACAAAAATAACAAAAATGACAAAAATGACAAAAATGACAAAAATGACAAAAATGACAAAAATGACAAAAATGACAAAAATGACAAAAATGACAAAAATGACAAAAATGACAAAAATGACAAAAATGACAAAAATGACAAAAATGACAAAAATGACAAAAATGACAAAAATGACAAAAATGACAAAAATGACAAAAATGACAAAAATGACAAAAATGACAAAAATGACAAAAATGACAAAAATGACAAAAATGACAAAAATGACAAAAATGACAAAAATGACAAAAATGACAAAAATGACAAAAATGACAAAAATGACAAAAATGACAAAAATGACAAAAATGACAAAAATGACAAAAATGACAAAAACGACAAAAATGACAAAAATGACAAAAATGACAAAAATGACAAAAATGACAAAAATGACAAAAATGACAAAAATGACAAAAATGACAAAAATGACAAAAATGACAAAAATGACAAAAATGACAAAAATGACAAAAATGACAAAAATGACAAAAATGACAAAAATGACAAAAATGACAAAAATGACAAAAATGACAAAAATGACAAAAATGACAAAAATGACAAAAATGACAAAAATGACAAAAATGACAAAAATGACAAAAATGACAAAAATGACAAAAATGACAAAAATGACAAAAATGACAAAAATGACAAAAATGACAAAAATGACAAAAATGACAAAAATGACAAAAATGACAAAAATGACAAAAATGACAAAAATGACAAAAATGACAAAAATGACAAAAATGACAAAAATGACAAAAATGACAAAAATGACAAAAATGACAAAAATGACAAAAATGACAAAAATGACAAAAATGACAAAACTGACAAAAATGACAAAAATGACAAAAATGACAAAAATGACAAAAATGACAAAAATGACAAAAATGACAAAAATGACAAAAATGACAAAAATGACAAAAATGACAAAAATGACATAAATAAAAAAAAATGACAAAAATGACAAAAATGACAAAAATGACAAAAATAAAAAAAATGACAAAAATGACAAAAATGACAAAAATGACAAAAATGACAAAAATGACAAAAATGACAAAAATGACAAAAATGACAAAAATGACAAAAATGACAAAAATGACAAAAATGACAAAAATGACAAAAATGACAAAAATGACAAAAATGACAAAAATGACAAAAATGACAAAAATGACAAAAATGACAAAAATGACAAAAATGACAAAAATGACAAAAATGACAAAAATGACAAAAATGACAAAAATGACAAAAATGACAAAAATGACAAAAATGACCAAAATGACAAAAATGACAAAAATGACAAAAATGACAAAAATGACAAAAATGACAAAAATGACAAAAATGACAAAAATGACAAAAATGACAAAAATGACAAAAATGACAAAAATGACAAAAATGACAAAAATGACAAAAATGACAAAAATGACAAAAATGACAAAAATGACAAAAATGACAAAAATGACAAAAATGACAAAAATGACAAAAATGACAAAAATGACAAAAATGACAAAAATGACAAAAATGACAAAAATGACAAAAATGACAAAAATGACAAAAATGACAAAAATGACAAAAATGACAAAAATGACAAAAATGACAAAAATGACAAAAATTGACAAAAATGACAAAAATGACAAAAATGACAAAAATGACAAAAATGACAAAAATGACAAAAATAGGCATGAATTTCAAAAATGTCATACTGGATAAAGTTAATTGAAATATTCACTGAGACATACTTTGATGGACCCTCATGGGGTATTAACGCAAAATATTTCGCGCAAAAGATCTTAAATGGATTTTTGAAGAAAATACGATTAAAAATCTTTAATATTGACTTTTTAATATTGACTTTTTTTTGTAGTTCCTGGATTTTTATCAAATCTGCTCGTATGTTGCCCGGATTTTCAGTCAAAATTTTTAAACTCAAAAGCCCGGAATTTGCAAGGTTTTGATGATAAAATAGCCTGAATTCGTCCAGCCCATAAACGGGAACAAAATTTTTCATTCAAATCTCACCAGAGAAAACGGGATATTATTGATCACTTTTTTCAATATTTCTCGATTATTTCTTCTGTGAATTAGAATGGGGCCTGTTTCATATTTTTAAAACTAATACTGGACTCCTATGAACGTAAAACATTGTTGCAGAAATTTATTAGACTTCTTTAAATTTGTTTTTAAAATTGATGTCGTCCTTGTTAAGAATTTTATGCTATGCGGTAACATTAAACAATCTTTATTTTGGAGGTTTTAACGAGTGTTTTTGACCATAAAGGGTACAAAACACCATCATAATATTGACAAATGCTAGTAATTGATAAACTAAGGCAGTGCATTCGTTAAGGCCGAATAACAATTAAAATCAAATGATGGACCATGATGCTGCATACATTTAGAGGCTAAATTTTTTTAACATTACTTATAAAATTTTAGCAACAAAATAAATGAAATTTGGCTTAATTCAAATCTTTAGGTCTTCGCACTATTCCCCTTTGTTTTTTCCTTCAATCTTTACCATTTGATAGCGTTTCTAGCCATTTGTCCTAAACTGGATTACTCTTGGAAACGTTCCTATTAGCTTAGCTTGTTAGCTTGATTGACTACTCATATCCACCTTAAATCATTCAACCCGAAATGCTTCTCTAACATTGTTTTCCTAATATTATAATTTTTTGATTATTTGGAACAAAACATATATTGAATACATTTCGAGCTCCATGATCGCTGGCGTGGCTAAGTAGAAAGAGTTCCACATCGCCAATGGATGCTACTCCGTGATTGATCGAGGCCATCAATTTTGTGCAAGGGCCAAAAGAATGCAGCTTGGGATTAGCAATGCATTCACAATGCACAAAACTCATGCTCTCCCTTCAAAAATGATCAATATCGACGCCGGCCACGTCCTAGTAGTCAATGAGGGATGAAGGAAGAATTGTTGGTGAGATACTTATTAGGATCAACTATAATTCTGTCATTCCAGTTTTCATCAAAAGCTTGTTTTGAAAAACTCTGAAATAGAGATGTACCGAATATTCGGTCAGCCGAATATTCGGCGCCGAATACCGCCGAAAAACCGTTAAGCCGAATATTCGGCTCACCGAATAGTTGAGCTAAGTATTCGGCCGAATAGGCCGAATAGGCCGAATATCTACTACAGACTTGTAAATTTTTCGAATAATTTTGGATAATTTATAAAATATCCAAAAGTAATGATGTAAAAGCTACACAATCATTAAAAACTTATGGATTTAGCAAAACATCTATGGTGTATCCAAGTATCTTTCATTGTAGATCGTTCAGGAGAGTGCTGAACGGTATCGCTTTATACTTTGATTAAAGCTTATTCCAGATTTTCTGGATATATTCAGGCTTGCCCATAAATCCAGTAAAGAATGAAGATAAGTCAAATCTGGCCGGGATGTCCTGATATTGTTTACATCTTCCCGGGTTTTGCTTGGGTAAACCCCAAGCAGATTATTTGCTAAATAAAATAAAAAACTCAAATCCTCTTTAAAATTATTTAGATTTTGTGTTCAATAACGATTTTCCAAAAATTTAAAAACATAAATAAATTTTGAACTTTTTAATTATTTCAACAATCGTCGTTTTTTTTAACAATCGTCCTGAATGCCTGATTGTGTGGATACGTGAGGTTGAAAGTATGGTATGCTTAAGGTTAAAGATCATCTATCTTTTCTACAACTATTTTGAAGATACCTTTCTAAAATTCGACCTCCATCTAATTCAATATTAGAGAAGAAATTTCAAATAGCTTGGCACCTCTTTCGACATGTTTTACACCAGATTTCATAGGAACGCAATCTCTTTGATGATAAACGTCCTAGAAGCGACTAATCATCTGATGTCTTTTCAGTTATTGGTGACATTTTAAAAATCAGAAAGACACCTGCTGAGGGTAAAAGTTTAAGGCTTAAAACCCTCTTTAAATAAATGTACAACAACAAAAA
Organism: Uranotaenia lowii; assembly: GCF_029784155.1. Lineage (NCBI taxonomy): Eukaryota > Metazoa > Arthropoda > Insecta > Diptera > Culicidae > Uranotaenia > Uranotaenia lowii. Next base: position 397,608,931 of record NC_073692.1, on the reverse strand, counting down.
AGGCCCCTTCTTAAAAAATATCATCATCCGATAAGATCATCTGGTGGAGAATAATCTAAAAACATGAGAGGGATTAATATGGAAGAAATAGAAAGCATTGAAATAATCGCTTAGGTTTTTTTTATATTAAAAACTTAAAAACTAGAATATTCGACCGAATATTCGGCCGAATATTCGTTTGGCCGAATAGTTGAAAAGGTCAATATTCGGTATTCGGCCGTTCGCCGAATACCACTATTCGGTACATCTCTACTCTGAAACAATGATAAGTCAGTTTCACCAGCTATAGAAACCGTCGGGGTAACTTTGATCAACATGAAATTTTTGCAGATAACCATCATTAACTAAGTATAAAGTTAAAATATCTGAAAACTGTTTACTACGTTTGAAAGCCTGTAGATTGAGTTACAAATAAGTTAAATTTGGTTTTTATTAGAAGATTTTTAATATTACTTAAAATATAATTTTAAAATCTTAAAATATCTGGTTTTTTGAAGGCTCACAAACAAACATCTCTCCTGATCAAATTTAAGCATTTAGGAGCAAATGGGCTGTTTAATTTGTCTCATCAAATTCTAAACGCTTTGATTTCATCAGGAAGAATGTTTGTTTGCGATCCTTCGAGGAATAGATATTTCAAGATTTTGAAATAACATTTATATTCACATTTGAAATTTTTAAAAACAAACCAAAACTTACCCAATTTAAAACTTCATGTAGGTTTTTAAACGTAGAAAAAAGTTTTAAGATATTTTTGCTAAAGACTTAGATGATTATGTGGCAAAATTTTATGTCGATCAAAGCTACCTCGGTGATCTATGTTACCCCGTTTTAAGGTTCTTATATCAAGTTCAAAAATATTAACTTTAAATTTTAAATATTCCTTGCAGTACATTTCTTGTGAACATACATGAAACTTAACTTGTACCCCAGAAAAAACATTTGATGTTATGCATATTCTTTAAATTTTTTATTTTTACCCTTTCAGCGTTTTTTAAAGATATTTTTCCGTTCATTTTTAAGTATATATTAAGCTTCTTCTCATGTTGCCAAAAAATGAAACTTAAGAATAGGCTCTGTGTATCAATAATCAAAGACAAACTCCTTTTCAAGCTTGTTTGAATTCCCTGGATGATTTATTATGCAAAAGTTTCATCTTCCAGAAAATGTTTCATACAAAATTGAAACGCGTTGCTCTAATTCAGGAATCAGCCAAATCCTTTCAAATGCAACACTAATGCTTGTGGCGATTCAAAAAGCATCAAAAAAATATATGGGAGCAAAAAATCAAGTTTTGCAGTCTTATGACTACGTTAAAACTTATGAATCCTATTTTTGACGGTCGCCATGAATCGATTAAGTCTGCCGCACACGATTCCAAAGCTTTTTTATGACCTTCTATTCACATATAGAAGTAACGTCCAAAATATTTTCGACCGAAAAAAACTATACTTCAACTTCCAAAGGTCAACCTGCCAAATATCACCAGCCAAGATAACAAACAACTGCCAAAGGTCGAGCGCCTGCAAAGAAAATCCCTTATTTTGCACACACCACTTCTAGCGCTAAACATCGCTGCGGGAGCAATTTCTTTCCGCAAGTGTGTGATATATTTTACATTTAGGTAGCCAACCTCCTCCTTTCTTTGGCCAGAACTAAAAAGACAACCGCTGAAAGACGCGCTCGCGGAGACAATTCACATTCTACCAGAACCGGCTGGCTGGCTGGCTCACTGGAAGCAGCGATGAATGGATGGGCTGGAGCACAATAAATTTGAATCATACTTTCATTTATTCATAAAATTATGATTTATTCTATCGCACTTCGAGCCAGAGCGCGTCACCATTCGTCGTTTCCCATTTTTGCCGTTTATGGTTTTCTTGGCCCAGTGCTCGCTGACAGGACAATCGTGGAAAAGATGGCGCGATAAGACAACGCAGAAGAAATGGCAACCTCTGGAACCAGAAGAAACCGAATGGAGGGACTGTTACCACTGCCATCTTTTTCTTTTAAACGAAAAAAAAAACCCAACAACTATAGGAAACAAATGCGCGCATTGCAGAATATGCCAGCCAAAAGTGGGAATGCCACAGAGAACAGCGCGAATCGTGATAACATTTCCGCCAGTAGTAGCCAGCCAGTAAGCGGAATCATCCGACCAAGATCCGACCCGGGATTTCATGCCGGGGATGCACAGTTCTAGAGACCAGTCCGGGAGCAAAACCACAATGGAGCAAAGATTCTTTCCGTCTGCATGTTTCCTGTTTATTTTATCTCTTTTATGCTGTAGTTTTTGCGTTTTTCTTCCAGGACCATCGCCTTGCAAAGAATACCGGCAGCTCGGTTTATCTAACAGAAATATTTTTCTTTTTCTCATGAAATGAAACAATTCTCAAAAAATCCCTTGACTAGCATTGAGTGGAATCAATGTTATTTGAAATATTTTGAATCCGGTAAGCTAATACAGAACTGTTCAGTGCTAAAAAAAACTCCGTACAATGAAAAGCTAAGTTATAACCAAACTTTAAATAAATATTGTAAAAACGTACAAAATAATGATGTTATTATTCTTTTTATATGTTATTGTAAGGCTGCCAGATTGCCCGGTTTTATCCGAGTTTGACAATACAAAATTTGAGAACAGGCCGGCCCGGCCCGGTTGCCCAGATTTAAATGAAAAATACCTGGATTTTTTGGCAAACCAAACAGAAAAAAGAAAACGAATTGTGTTGTAGTATTTTAAATTTATGCTTTCAAAACGAATTTTTTTGAGCAAGTTGTATATAAATAATCATGAAAGGTTTTTAAAAGCCTTCAATACGATTCAAAACCTCTCGTTAGACTTTGACAAACAAAATTTTTTTCAATTTTTTTATCGTGATTTTTGTTAAGTGATTTCTCGGTTTAGATCAAATTTGCTCGGCTATGGCCCGGTTTTTGGTGGTTTATTTTGAAATCATATGCCAGGTTTTGCCAGGTTTTAATATTAAACTGCTCGGATTTGCCCGGCACAGATATGTGATGAAAAAATTCTGGCAACCTTACGTAATTGGACTACTTTTTTCGTCTTAACACGTAAGGGCCTAGGTAGAAAAAGTTAGGTAGTCAAAACTCAAACAGCTGTAGCAATCTTTTCTCTGGGGTGAATTCAGACAAATATTTTGTTTTAGAAATTGAGATTGAATTGATTGGCCATTTGTCTACTATACATCCGAAATTTTGAGCTACGCAATGAAAAAGTGTGATTTGCAAATCGTTGCCAGCTAAGCACGTAATTCTGGTTTTTATGCAGTATTAAAGACATTCCAACCGAGTTCGTTTGATTTTTCTTGTCGATTGTGTTTATTCAAGATTGGTCAACAAGGTCCAAGAGTTCAAGTGGTCGAAAAAAGTGACCCCAAAATAAAAAGTAAATCTTAGCAAAAAGGTTTTGTGTGTCCAATAGTTGCACAGGAAAATTTGATATCCCAATGTTGTCCGATTTTTCCAATGGTTGCACATTAGAATGCCACAAATTTGTATGCATAATTAAAAACCTATAGAATGCTATGTGCTGCAGCCTGCAGGCTCAAATCGATTCCAGCCGTAGAAGTTTGTTTGGGATTTTGAGACATTTGGTTCGGCAATTTCTTAAAGATTATAACTATAACATATATTTTAACCGAATACCACATTAAGATAAGAGTTTAGAAAAAAAAATGTATCAAGCTTCAAAAGTGGTAGACATGTTAGAGGCCTGTGAGCAAGCGAGGTATTCGACTCTACACTCCAAATTCGTTATTCTCAATCAAATTTTGATGATGAAATAAGTTTATTCGATAGTTACAAATTTGACTCAGAACTGATGTCAAAACCTTGAAAACTGATTCCAGGTGCAGAATTCAGCTACAGTTTCTCAACATTTTCGCACTTGTTTTTAGTAGGTAATTCATTTCTGAATGATAAATTTAAATAAGATTGAACTCTGTAACGTTCACGAATTAGTGCACAACATTTTGGAATTAAGTTTAGAATCCATCTTTTCAAATGCAATTTTAGCTCCTTTCATGAAAATTCAATTTTCCCGCCTACAATGACAGAGCATTTTTGATTTTTTTTTCTCTTCTCTACCAACCGTCGAACAAACCGGTCACCTGGCCACGTTGAATTAAAAGTGAATTAGAATAAAAATTGTAGTCTAAAGTTTTCTTTAAAAATAAAGTATTATTTATTGAACTAAATCCACGTGAAGTTAAGTTTCTTTGATTTGTGACCGTGATCTATTTCCTGACGATACAAATTCGTTTCAGAGATTCTGGTTCCTTTGAAATAGTATTTGGGTTTTCATATTTCGGATTATGTATCCAGTTGAGGACTTTTGATACGAATAATCATTAAAATTTTAAATGAAAAGTTGCATTTGAAATCGCCGATTAAAATAGTTTTTACATTTCATTCCAAACTCATACGAATTTTTTTTTCTGAAAATGGAAAAAAAAACTAAGAAATCCTTTTGAGTATTTGTTTCATATTCAGATTCGAAGCTCATTAACTTTATTCTAATGCAAACTTCAAACATAACAAAGCTTCAATATGGCGAAAAAGGTTCATTATTCGATTATTAATTTTTATTTAGATTTGCAAGTTGGATTTGAAATTTTTAGTTATATAAAGAGTAATCATTGGAATCCGAAACATTCAACTCTTAATTATAGATTCATGATTGAGGGCTTTGAAACTGATTTCAATTCTTGGTTCAGATTTCGGAATTCAGAAACGTATTCTCATAAAACATATTAAAATTCAAATTTTGAATTCTTGTAAATTGATGTCGGCATATCGGTGAAAATGTATATTCTCGGAAAAAGAATATCAGAAAATTGAAAAAGATGGATACAAAACATAGGAGAAAATTTTCAGATGTTGAAAAGAGCGAAAGAGCAGTTTTGCGAGGAAAACTTATTAACGTACGTTCGATGCAACATTTACACGCTCATTAAATTTTTATTTTAATACTTTGTAGTAAAGTTATCATTTAGTATTAACAAAATGATGGTGACATAATTTCTCACATTGTGAGATATTTTTTTAAATAGTTTTTCGATTCTCATAGAAAATTTAAAAAATCGAGCAAAAGATGAACAAATTCGAAAAATTTTCGACTCCTTAAAAAATTTTAACCAGTATGACGGTTTGGCTTAATGATATTCCCCAAAAACTTTATATTGCTGATTATCCTAGACCAATACTTTTGATTTTGAAATATCTTTTGTACAACCAACAATTTTTTTTTTAATAAATATTTTTATAATCCAGTTAGCAGTCTGACCCGAAATTCATCAAAATGCAAATAAAAAATTCGCCTTCTAAATCTCGTTTTCATATGCTGAAATATGATTGTTTATATGATTTTATATGATATTGGATTCATTGTGTAGGTTATTTATTCTAATTTCTAAATATTTTAGAATGAAATGAATTTGTTTTACTAGGTTGTTTATAGTTGGTTCCGAATGAAAAAAGTCCTAAAAAACAATTATTTTTTTATATTGCTTATAATTTCTGACAACTTTGCGCAGTATTTGGGTGCTTCTTTGATTTCTGGAATTGTTAAGAATACATCTATCCGACAATAGAAACAAAGACATCCAATTTTGTCTTAACATCGCTGTTTATTATTTCTCATTGAACAGATTTTCCAAACTAAAATTTTAGATTTATCTCGTTGATTTGATTAACATTTTCATAGAAAATATTTGGTCTCTCAAAAATCTCAGTTCTTCAGTATATTGGAATCATGATTAAGATGCTTTGAATCTGCGCTTCGGGTCATATTGACCCGAACGGCTTTGGAGGAATAAAATTTCATCCATCCTAACATTATTTTTTATTATTTCAGCTAGTATTTAGATATCATGTTGTTTTTTTCACCCCTGAATGTATGCAATACCTAATGCTTTTTCTATAAAATATTTTTGACAAAAAAAATGAATTCTATCCAAACTAAAAATTACTGAAATAGGTGCTTTCAGCTTTATGCGTTATGACATCACAAATTTATCAAAACAATAAATTTTCAAACGTATTCATTTGATTTTTCACTAATAACAAAGTTTGTTGCAACTTACCCCTTTTTCTTAGAAGAGTGAAAAGTGCATGTTTTTGGAAATTTAAAAAAAGCTCGTGAAACCAATTATTTTGCTTTCTCACTACGTCAGTTTGATGTGCCATCAACCTTTATCTATGGACATTAAGGTTTTAGAAGCCATTTTAGTTGAAAAGTGCTGCATGATGCCCCATTTCACTGTATAACAGTTTTTTTAGATCTCTGACAGTCAGAAAAAATTGTTTGCACCTAATGAAAATTGTTTGTATGAAATTTGTTAATTTTTGTTGATATTAATTAATAATTTCAAAAATATTTTCTTTTAGTTTTCTGGGCTTTCATATGTTTCGAAGTAGCAGCTGAAAACCTATTCCGTTGTGTTATGTTAAAATGATTCATTTTTCAATAATCATTTATTGCTAAGCTTATTTTGTAAAAAAAAATCATGCATTAATGGATTATACAAGTTTTGAGGGTATTGCATGTATATGATGGTTTTTTTCATGGTTTTTTGGCTTTCGTGAAAAAATAATTTGATGAGTTTTAAGATAGTTAAGCTGTGCAAAAACAATTCAGGTGTACTATTCAAAATATGAAAATATTTGTGCTTAAATTTGTGATCTAGAAAGTAGCGATATATGGGCCTTATATATGGGCTATAGCTTTTCCATTTCCGCAAAATTCAAGCAGTGCAATAAATGGTAATCCCATTTCGCACGGAGTGTGCAAAACCCGGAAGCTTTTCAAATCTATTTCTCTGTGAGACCAAAGGCAGCACCACAAGAAACAATTCCAGCCTGGGAAGCAGCCCAATGAATTATGTGGGAGTCCGTAATAACAGGTGAGCATTTAGTGTTGCTGCTTATAGTGTGTACAGGCTACAGAATGTTGTTGCTCTTTTCAAGAAAGCAATAAGGAACGCACAGATGGTGGGATAGCCATTCTCATTAGTCAAATTGCAATAAATTGCCAGCATAAATAAGCAGCAACGCCCTTTTGTCCGGCCTCTTTGTTCTGTTACCACCCACTCCAGAAAACCTCCCACAATCCTCCTCCCAGCCAAGAATGGATAAGTTGGATGAGCCCCCCATACAATAAACGATAACTTTGGTCCTGATGGTGTGCCCTTTACTGCCATCATTCTTGCTTGGCCCGGGCGATGGCAAAAGCAGTAAATGCAAATAAAGCGTTCCATAAGTATCCAATCGATACGGCAATTTTGTGGCAAGGATGTGGCAGTTAATTTTTTTTTGTATTCGATCCAATGAACAATTTTGCTCGCTTCGATAGTCTGGGTGAAGAGAGAAGAAGTACCGTACTATATTTAGCTGATGAAAAAAAATCAAACTGTAACAAGGTAAATAATTACAATTATAAAGAACTGCTTGCACTTCAATGACGTTCATCTTTCAGTTGATGAGATAACGACAAGACGTAAACAATCATTTGAATTTCAATAGGTTTCGCTTTGCTATAACTGGTACCGTAAAACGGGGTAACATTGATCACCGGAGTAGCTTTGATCAGCATGAAATTTTTCCACATAGGTAATCATCAAAGTTAAAATATCCTAAAACTTTTTTCTACGTTCAAAAACCTACATGTTGAGTTTCAAATTGGGAAAAACTTGTTTTTTTATTTTAACAAATTCAAATGTAAGTATAAATGTTATTCCAGAATCGAAATATCTATTTTTTCGAAGGCTCGCAAACAAACACCCTTCCTGATGAAATCAAAGCGTTTAGAAGCAGCAGGTTGATTTATGTGACAGTTTTTTTTTGTATTTTGAGGTAAATTTTTGATAATTAAAAATTAGGGACGTCTTCCAAGAGTAAGCCAGTCCAGGACAAAAGGCTAGAAATCCTATAAAATGGTAAAGTTTGAAGAAAAATTTAAGAGGAGTAGTGTGAGGACCTGAGAATTTAAAGAAGGCAAAATTTCATTATTTTGCATTAATTTACAAAATTGTGGATTCCAAAGAACAGCATTTTTGGTGCCTACGATTTACTTAATTATTGGTTTTGGAAGATTTTAGCGTCTTGGATTCAAATAATTCGTCTGACAGGGTCTAGCACCTCTAGTTTTGATGATCTGTCGAACCAAAATTTAGAATTTGATCAGTTTTGAAGAGAACCGATCTTGGATAACTGATGAACTGGTAAATTTTCATGAACATTCAAATCAGATTTTGAATCAATGTACTTTCTTTCCTCCAACGCATTAAACGCATTAAAAAACTTCATCCCAACTTTCAAGTTGTTGAAAGGATCTCCCCGGAACTAAATGTGAACTTTATATTGTCGTTTCCCAAGAAACGACGTGTTTGTTTATGCAAACATGAGTTGAAGTTCGAAACAAGTAGAATTAAGCCTCTAAATCTACTTCAAAGTTCCTATATAGTGGAATTGCTTTTGAACGCTCGTTGGAACTAATTCAAAACTTTCAAGTTTACAAAAGAGTACAACAGATATTTTTAATGAGAAGTACGTAACCAGAAGATTGTTTTTTTTCATACCAACTTTCAAGTTCCCAAAAAGTAGAAACAGAAACCAAAACAGAACTTTGAAGCTTTATTTGATTATTGGCTGAACTTCAAAAAAGTTCACCACAATTTTTGTACAGCTCTATGTGAACTTATGAGTTCGTTCATTAATACCGTATTTGTTTTCTCCCCTCGATCAGTGTTCCACCGTACCCGACAAAAACAAACACAAATCGTCGCCAGTGTATTGCTACCTCACTCACTCACACGCCCTCTCGCAATACTAACAAAATTTTCGGGGCATCACTGCCCGATGGCAGTGCAACACCAGGTCAAAACCAGTGCAACACTGTCCGAATAAACAAACAGTTTGACAGCACCTAGTGGTGCACCAGTGCAACGCTAGTGCAACACTCGGTATAAACAAATACGGTATAAGTGATTTCCGAACTTTTGTTGCTTGGTAATCAAGCAAATGGAACCAAATTTGGCTTGGAAAGGTATTTACGAGAAATGTTTCTATGATATTTTGAGACCCCTCCGTTTTTCCAGTTGGGAAATCTTAAAGGAGGAGGGTGCTCCCTTACAATTTTTCGCAAAACTCGAGAACTAATCAAGGAAATGGAAACAACTTTGGCATGGAAAAATATTTGGATACGTAAAATTGTTGTTTGCTTATTTGAGACTTCTTTCTCATTGAATTGGGTATACAGTTAGGGGTCTTCCCTAACACATTGCATTAACCAAGAACTTATCTAACAAATGGAACCAAATATGACATGGAAACAATACTACAATAGAGCATATGGAACAGAATTTGGCATGGGAGTGTATTTGAATACACGGAATATTCGATCTTGATCCCCTACTTCCAGGTAGAGGATAGGTAGGAAGAGGGGCTCCGATACAAATTTTATAGCATAACTCGACAACTACATAATAAAACAAACGAAACCAAATTTGATATGAGAGGGTATTCGAGCACAAGAAGTGTTTTTCCGATGGTTTAGCAGCCCTTCCTCCATTCAGTGAAACGATAAAAAATGGAAAGACCCTCTTAAAGTTTTTTTTCAAATATTTCGATAATTAATCGAGAAAATGGAACCAAATTTGGATGAGAGCATATTTGGGTACGGGCAATATTTTTTCGATGGTTTGAGACTCCCTTCTCTTGCCAGAGGGGAGCTATAAAGTGGGGAGAGGGTCACAGATTTTATTTTATAATTCGAAAACTTATCGAGAATGGAGCCATATATGACATGGGATCGTATTTGTTTACAAGAACTAATTTTCTTATGTTATGAGACCCCCCCCCCCCTTTCCTTCCATTGGGGATATTGTAGGGTTGCCACCCGTCCCGCAAAAGCGGGACATGTCCCGCTTTTTTGGTGAATGTCCCGCCGTCCCGCTTTTTCCTCAAAATGTCCCGCTTTTTTCATGGAAAACTTTTAGAAAGATCACTGGGGAAAAATCTAAATTTAGCCTCAATTTCAATTCATAAGGTCAACATAAAAAGAGTAGATACATGGAGATCATTTTTCAAAAGAGTAAGGAAAAGTATTATAAAAATTTTAATCCTTTTAATTACTGACAATTCGTTGCAAGTTATTTGATTTACATCTACATAAAAGTTTTGATTTAATCTTTGAAATACTTTCATTTTTTTTAAATAAATCCTATTCCAGTTTTTTTTTCATTTCTTTGTTTATTATATGTTATATTCGAGCATGGTTTACCAAACAGAGAAAATCAACGGCCCTATATTTCCAATTTGACTGTTCTTAAGGACAACAGTTCATGATTTTATGCTACAAACAACACTAAACATGAAAAAAATATTTCGTTCCAAAAGAATGTTGAATATTTTTTCTGTTCGATGCATTTATTTCCAACCTGGCATAACAAACTTTCAGGTAATACCTTTAATTTTTCTACAAATACTCTACTTATAGGCAGTTATTGGCTTCACAGTTAACTTTAATGAAAACTGGTTTTTTAAGTAGATAATCTGTTAAGTTTAACAAATTGAAAAGTATTGTGAGTTAAAGTTGTAAATATACGGTGCATAATTTTCATGAGCTGATATAAGTTTGTTTCCTGTCTTTGTCTTTAAAAAAAAAGAGTTCTGTAGTTAAATTTTCAAGAAAGTGGGTACACCCGTTTCTCAATCGAAAAAAGTAAATGCACTACTCTTGTTCTTAAAGCACGTTCAACCATTGCAATGTAAATAATTTTGGTATGAAGAAAATATTGTTGAGGTTGTTTCCAAATGATTATAGATCTTAATTTTTCCACAGAATCTTAGTTGAATTGCCATACACCACCTTTTTCGACTCGATTTGAAAATACAATTAAGCTTTTTTTTAAGTTTCTAAAATGTCCCGCTTTTTTCGGCTGTGTCCCGCTTTTTTGTAGTGAAATGTCCCGCTTTTTCCTAAAAATATCTGGCAAGCCTAGGATATTGGAATGGGGAAAGGGACCACTCTCACGATTTGAATAATAATTTGAGAAAGTGTCTCGTGACGTTATTTTGTTTCAAAAAATGTTTCTCAGATAGTTTGAGACCCACTCCACATTAAAAAGAGACAGCAAAGATTCCATATAAAATTTTTTTTTGTATAAGTTATAAACTTATGAAGCAAAAAAATCCACAGTAATAAAAAGGATTAAAACACGGATTTAAAATTTTTTTAAGATTTCAAAATAAAAAAGTTGTAATTTTATTTTGAAAAAACATTTGAATGGTTTTGAAATTGAATTGCGAATTCTGTGCAAATAAATGAAAAGTTAAATAACTAGGTACCAAATACCAGGCGAAATATTTGAACTTGTATTTTTTGCAAAAAACATTGTTAGGGATGCCATATGGGGGATTTTTTTCATATTATTTTTTTTTTATCAAATTAGAATTAAGCCCTTCCATTTTCTTTGTAAGATTGTATTTTGAGTATTTTGTTTAAGTTTTTCATTTTTTACTTTGTATAACATTAGAAAAAAATTCATGCTATTTGTCAACAAAAGTGGGTTCCTCCCTAACGGCACTGATTAGTAATGCTGATTTATTAGCCAGTTTTTCAATCGGCTGTATGCGTATTACACCACCAAATGACTTTTTGCTCCCATATGTTTCATTTGCCTTTTGGGTCACCAAGCATCTGTGTAAAAATTGAGACGATTTGGTTGATTCCTGAATTTGTGCAACGCGTTAAAATTGTGAATGGAAAAAGATATTTTTGCACATTTAAACATCTAGAAAATTCAATTTGGCTTAAAATGAAGTTGAACTTTTATTTTTGGTTTTGCCTTTTTTTCGCTATCATCAAGCAGCTATGCACTTTATGAAAAAAGTTATAACCAATTCAAAATAAAAATTTGAATCCATAGAAAAATAACAGACTTTGCTTGCAAGACCTTTTAATATTTTTTTAAAAGCTTTTGTAAATATAAATCAATAACCCTCCCGGCTATGCAAAAAAAATTTTTTTTAAGGTTTTAACTTTCATTTCACGGTCACAGTTTTTAATCTCAAGTAATATTTTTTGGAATTTTCAGTATATCTTAGACGCTTTTTGTATGAAAATTTTTGTTTTCCCATACAAATTTAAATCTATATATATAAAAACTAGCAGACCCGGTAAACTTCGTTCTACCATGTTAAACTTGGCGTCCTTCTTTTCCGTTTACTCGAATTTAATTCTATCGGAATCAAACCAAAGAAATTTAACTCAATTCTACGGGTCTTTACATAAATTATCAAAACATTACCTTCAGTCAATCTTACGTGCATCTTACATGAATACTTTTCATTTACTTTTCTTTGATTCGTATGCTTTGAATATTCCCGAATGGTATCAGGTATCAGCTTTCCGTTGGAAATTTGATTTTTTCAGCACTCAACGTAACCATCAAACTTGGCAAGATTCATGCTAAAAAAATTCACTTTTTGTAACTTGCTCCATTTATAACTATATGTTGACAATATCTATGTTTCATTCTTGAATATCATTTAGTTGATTTACTCCGCTTTGCTCGAGTTCACTTTAAGGTTGAAATCAAAATCAAAAGTTTCTCAATAATTGAAATTTATCGCATATGATATTTTATGGAAAAAGAATTTTGAATATCGGGACCATTTTTGGAGTATTTGCCCAATATTCTACCTATCGCAGCACTTTCAGCTCCCGAGTAACTTTAGGTGGTATATTTTTAAAAACTGCAGAAATAAAAAAAATACATTAGAGATGATTCTTTACTGACCATTTTCATCAGCAGCAGTGGAAATTAATATCCATATGTTCATCAAAACCATGTCCAAAAAAAGTTCGCCGTTTTATTATTTGTTTAAGCAAAAAAATTCTTTAAACATTTACCCAATTAATCAAGAAAACGATCAGTTTTGAATGGGAAAAAAATTTGTATAGATTTTTTACTAAAACCGAATTACAGCATTTTTATTTGGATTTTTATCCCAATGGACATATCTGCCAATTTAAACCATTGTTTTTAAAGATTCTTACTGAAGCATTGGGGTGTTCTGATTTAAAAATTTCCTGAACAGATTCAATAAAATTTGATTGAAATGCAGGTTTTTAAAAATTAAAAAGACCGAAAAGAGGTAACCTGTTAAGGCTACGATGATTTCATGAGTTCATTCGTTTTCTCTAGAAGTTTTCATTTAAATATACCTCGAAATCTTTGAAAACATTAAAGAGTCTTTCGGCTATCATCACAGTTCAACTTTCATATTCCTTCAAAAAGAAATATCTTAGTATACATTTGTCCCATTTATTGATGCAACTGGAAAGACTTTACTCTTTTTCAGATGCGTCAGTGTAAAGACTTCAAAATGAATTAAATACTTGTTCCTGTTTGTCTTTTTTATCAACTTTCATTGATATATCTGCAGTTTTTCTCCAGAATGAAAAAATGCTTGGTACTTCAATTTCACTGAATACTGTTTTACCATATGACCTTCATTTACAAAGACATTTAAAAATTTTGATTATCCGCTTCAGTTTCAACACTCGGGATACCCTTTCTGACCTTTTTGGAAAAAAATTCTTAAAAGGTATATGTTTAATGGCTGAAAGGCGCATTGCCACTTGCTTCACCGTGTGAAATGACAGGAGTTAATGTTATTTTCGGCACTTTCAGGTCATAATAAAAACTTATCAAAAAAAATTCTGCTTCTGCTATCAAAAAATAATGTTTCTGGAATATCAATTATAAAAAAGCGGATCTAAAGTCTCGTCTTTGTAGCCAAAATATAGTAAACAAAAACACACGTTTATGTTAAGTACGTACTTGAATTCTGTGTAAGCAAACAGTGAACCTGTAAACAGTTTTTCGGTGAATGATTTGACAAAAAAGTTGAGTTTTTTAAGTCCGATTTTTTATTTGGGCTCAACCATTTATAGATGAAGAAATAATGTATAAATTTTTTTTGTATATGTTGAACGTTTGCACTTGTTCTAAATAAAAGCCTCTAATGTATGTATGTTTTAACTGAAAATTCTTCTTATTTTATTGATGACTTTCACTAAAGCTTGCAAAAAATCAAAAAAATCTTTGCATTAGACCTTAAAATAAACTTCAATCGTGTATAATCCTTTTTGAAGGACAGGCTCTTGTTCAGTTCAAATGTGTGTTCATCTTCAACGGATTTTGTTGTTGTTCTGTAAATTTGGAAGCACTTCAGATATCTTCAGTCGAGCACAGTTGTACACGTTCGAAAACATTTTCTATCGTATTGGATTATTAAATTGTATGTAAATTTTCCCACTTTCATTTTTTTAAATGTCCGCAAAGAGTCAAACCATTATTTTATATGCATCAGTACTTAATTCAGATTTTTCAGACAACAATTTCTTCTGATATTAAAATAGTTTCATTTTTTTAAATCGTTTAAATGGTTTTGATTTGATAGGCAAAATATCGATCTGGGCGTCATGCATTACTATGTGCTGTACAAATGATGTAGGAATCGAGTAGATAAAAACACATGAAGGCTGCATATCGCCACCACATGCATTGAAATTATGCTTGGTTTAGAAATGCGCGCCCAAATATTTCAACTAATCAGTATGCTATGCTTTGGTTGCTATCCTTTCTCGACGTTTGCTGGCGACGCCTCAACCATGGAGATGAAAAACAAACCGCCCGCCCGGCGCCCAATGGAAAGAAAATCTCGAAAAAATTGAAGGCCATGACTTTAATTTGATTCAAAAAACTACAAATTCAATTATTACGGACAATTGATGCCACTTTTTGTTATTTTTATTCAATATAAACCGATTCGCATGCCCACAGAATATTCTAAAAATAATTTCACTCGTATCGTTCGGGTAATTTCGGAGGAGTAGTACTACAAACACCGTTACAAGAGAATTTTATATAATAGATGAATTTCTGTCTGTCTGTCTGTCTGTCTGTCTTTCTGTCTGTCTGTCTGTCTGTCTGTTCCCTATATACTCGGAAACTACTGAACCGATTTGCGTGAAACTTGGCAGGTAGGGGTATTGGAGGCAGGGGAAGGTTCCTATTATGGTTTGAGACCCCTCCCTCTCTCATGAAGGGAGGGAGGGGCCTCCCAAGCAAAAGTCAATTTTTTGCATAACTCGAAAACCCATCAAGCAAATGGTATCAAATTTAACATGGAGTGGTATTTGGGAACGAGGAATATTTTTATGAATATTAGGTACCCCTCCCTCCTCTCAGTGGGGTGGTAGGATGGGGGGAGGGGGGCTACCTTACAATTTTTTATATAACTCGAAAACTATTCAAGATATTGGAACCAAATTTGGCACGAGAAGGTATTTGGATACGAAAAATATTTCAATGATTATTTGAGGCCCCTCCCTCTTTCAAGTAATAAGGGGGGGGGCCTGTTTCATATGTTTTACAAAACTCAAAAACTAATAAAGCAAATGGAACCAAATTTGGCATGGGAGGGTATTTGGATACGAAAAATATTTCTATGATTATTAAAGACCCCTCCCTCTTTCCAGTAGGGAGATATAAAAGGGGGAGGACCTCTTTTATAATTTTTTACATAACTCAAAAACTAATTAAGCAAATGGAACCAAATTTGGCATGGGCGGGTATTTGGCAACGTGACATGTTCTAATGATTGTTTTAGACCCCTTCCTTCTTCCAGCGGGGAGAAAGGAAAGAGGTAGGGGAGTTTCATACAATTGTTACTGCACAACTCAAGAACAACAGCAAATGGAATCAAATTAGGCATGGAACGATATTTAGGTACGAGAAATGCTTCTATGAATATTTGATATCCCTCACTCCTTCAATAAGGTGGATGAAAAGGGGAAGGTGAGGTCTCCCATACAATTTTCAGTATAACTGGAGAGTTGATCGAGCAAATTGAACCATATTTGGCATGTGAGGAGTATTTGGATACGAGAAATGTTTCTATTATAAATTGAAGCCCTGCCTTTTTCAGCGGAAAGATATAAAGGGGGAAAGGGGGACTTCAATACAATTTTGTTGCATAACCTGAGAATTAATCGAGCAAATGAAAGCAAATTTAGTATCAAAAAATATTTGCGTACAAAAACTCTTATGAATATTAAGTTTTCACCCCTCCATTCAATGGGGAGAACGGAAGGGGGATGGTACTTCCTTTCAAGTTTATGCATAACTCAAGAATTTACAATGCAAATAAAACCAAATTTGGCATGGGATGAACCACATATTTTACCAGTTGGATTGTTTGCGTACGATTTATTTGAGACCCTCCTTTTTTAGGGCGAAGCTTAAAAAAACAGAATAAAATAATCAGATCTGATTTACACTAATTTATAGATCAAGATTCAGAATATTAGTTTAAGTAATTTTTGGATTGCAATCCGAAACTCCAGCTGCAGCTCTCATTTTATAGTGGTTGCTTATGAACTATGTTATAATTTGATTTAAAATAATGCCAACAAAACAATAAAAATGTGTGTATATTCTGAAAATATCATTCGATTTTGAAAGGTGTAGCAAAGCACATCGGGTCAGCTAGTACAAAATAAAAACTCGTTGCGCTTATTCAGGACTGGATAGATAGCTTTCAAAAATTTTATTATTATTTTTGGCAGCAAAAACAACAAAAAAAACTTGTGGGTGGTGTAAAAACATGAGATTTTGAAATTTCCATACAAAACTTGCAGCGCTCTAGCGCTCATTACCCTATATTTAGGAACACTTCCTTCTATACGAAAATATTTCGAGTGAAACTGAGATATTGCACAAAGCATCAATATACGCCTGGTTTCAGAAATTGGCTTAATTGACTTTTTTTATTTATTAAAAAAAAAAACTATTAAAAACTATAACTATAGAAAGAAATGTCTACGTATGTGTATACAGTTTTACGACACCAATCTTTGAAATATTTAAGAAAATAAGTATTCTCCTTAGGATGCGCATACAGGAACACTTCCCCCTACTAGGGATTGACAGAATATGGAAAAAAATATGTGCAAAACAAAAAACGTTTTAAATGATAAAAGGTAAAATTAAAGCATTTTTGTTGCTGAACAGTTTATAAAAACACAAGTTCATCAAAAAATAAGCAGCTGTCCTTATTCAACCCACTCTGAGGCTGAACCGAAATTAATGGATTAAAATTGATAGTAAAATCCATTTCAACTTTGTTTTTTCTTTTTTTTCAGTTTGGATGAGGTCAACAAAATACACCATCTGAAACAAATCGGAGTTTAAAAAGCAGCATTTGAAAGAAATATTACGGAAATAACTATGATCATTTGAAATCCGGCAGTTGAAAACGTGTGAATTTAAAAAACTATTCATTTGATCGAAAAAATTTCTATGGAGGAAATGATTCATATAATATTTAATGTAAAAAAAAATTATTTATCGTTGATAACCAGAAATACTCTTACTTTATAATTAAATCCCATTTTTATCTTTGCACACTTTATTCAGTCATGTATTGATCTATTATTTTCATCGCAGAAGCAAAACCGGTTGCACAGATTGCGATCTATGGAACTGCTAATTATGAGTTATTTACTTGGTGTCTACTAGTAAGGCAACCCTTCTTGCCTACCGGAAACGGATTTACTGCATAGTTATGGGGTCTTCTTTCAGTTATTCTTAATAACCATATCCTTTTACCCATATTTGAGATCAAGGGTCCAACTCCAAAGCTTGGTTTGAACTTCGTGAGCATCCTAGAGTGGTTCCTTATGATTCATAACCATTTGGTCAAAAAAAAAATTTCAGAAAAAATCAACGGTTCATGAGTTTCCACGTCGACAAAGAAGAATTTCCTAGGCGATTGTGCAAAATTATTTTGACCATGTCTTTTTGCATCGTGAATAGCTCAAACACTCTTTAACTTAAAAACATCAAAAAATAGGCAAGATAGTCCTTTTCATTACCAACAAAACGTTATTGAAATTTTGCTTATCTGAGCTCTAGTAACGTAGCTATCACCGAAATAAAGTCCCCGAATACTAAATAATCATAGCTTTAGTATAAACATTGTCCCGAGTCCTAAGCGATGTTACAAGCGATGTGTTGTTACGGTCCCGATCTTCGATCTCGAAAATTTATCAAATTTGTGAGTGTAACAATTGAAGATGGCATGATAATCAAAAGTATAGTTAAATGTCAAAATTAAAATTTGCTTAAAATCTATATCTGGACACGCCGAAAAACCCGAGAAGACTTTCATTCCAGAATTGAGACAAAATCAGCTTTCAATGCCAAAAAATAGCATTATTTAGTGTTTCATTTTTCCGATGGCAAATTTAAGTTTTTATTAAGTATCAATGTTTTGAATAAATACAATGGTAAACCAATACTCAAATAAGCCATCGATAGTAAAATGCTAGCTAAATTTTCCTTAACAGCTAAATTAGGTTCATCATCGAGGTTTTCTTTCATTTACCATCAAAATGATTACGTGATTTGGTATTTAATTTTCTGCAGTTAATTATCAAATTTGATAAAAGGTGTTAAAATTTTAACTGAACTGAAAACAAACAACGAACTCAGTCGTTTCCAGCACAGAGCTCGGATTGATTTGTGTTGATTTCTCAGTTACAGCAAAGTTAGGCTTCGTTAAGGCATCAGTTTTTGTTGATTTATAATAAACATTATCCGTCTTTTTGGACGCACTGTATACAAAAACTTTTTTCAACATTTTCATCGAAATCATTGGTACTAATTAGGAGCACGTGCTCATTGTGGCAAAGCATTTCTCATCATAATCCTCTATCCGTAATTTTTCCATCGTCATAAAAATCCTCACAAGCACAAAAAAAACAACCGGTACCGATCATTACATGAAATGTTTGTTTTCACGCACGAAGTCTTACATTTTGATAGTTGTAATATATTATGTTTGAACACGACCGACGAGAACTTCCTTGATGGGCTTTGTTTGTGCCTGTGTGTGGGGGTGGGGGTGGGTACGCAACTATCCTGTTTGCACGTGGTGGTCATTTCGAAAACGAAAGTAAACATGTTTATTACAAATGAATATTTGTCACTTTGGGTGGTTTCAATAAAAACGGTATGAGGTACGGGGTCGAATTTCCAGAAGCCGTGCCAACTGGCTCGAAAAATCATTTATCATTCGTAATTGTTCGAGGGCCATTTATTTTGGCCTCGGCTTTCTTCATTTTGTTGAAAGGTTTCCGCTGCTTCTGCTGCTGGAGCCATCGTGGAGTGGGTGGATTTGGGATGTGTGTGAGGGCTCACTTTCTTTGTCCTGTGGAGTTCCTGTTTCCTCCACCTTTTTTTCCTCTCATCAAGATTTTCGATGGTGTACAAAAGTGTACGAATCCACACCACCACCCCAAAAGCTTGTTGCGTTTTTCCTCATTTACAAAATGAGCGGAAAAACAGGTAATGTAGGTAAGGAAAGTGGCAAGCCGATTGAAGGACCCGCCCAGCCATCTCACCGAGCCGAGAGAAGGAGGGCTCGACTGATGCCAGCAGCAAAAGGACCTGCCAGCAACGATAACAATTTGGTAATGGTTTTCCGAGTTGAGTTTTTCGGATAACAATAATGAATGATGGAGTTTATCTTTTCGGCTCTGTCGTATTCGGTTCAGTTTGAGTTTTATCGGCCCAGGGTAATCCATCATGTTCTGTGGCGTTCTGGGAAAGATTTACACATGTTGGCATATCGGAGGAAAAACATGTCAGGTGGATTTTGACTGATTATCGGCTGCAGCAGCGAGCGCCGGGTTCAAAATCCACCTACCTATGGCAGTTGATTTCTGTGGGTGGCACATATCAACATTGCAGACTGTGATTGACTTATGCTTTTCTATTCGATGTAAATTACTACGTCATGTTGGAAAATTGAAGTTTTTTTTGTTATTTCAAGGCGAAATGAAATAGGTAAAGGACATTAAATAACAACAATCGAAAGTGTTGGAGGGGTATTTCAATATTTTCGGAAATGGGAATTAACAAATAAAACTTAAAAAGGAAGCCAACCAAGTGATGTACCCCATGTATACCTCCTACTCTCTAAATTCCACCTGAGGCCGCAGATCTATAGTTCCTACCTCGAACTGTTTAATATACAATCCTTCAATAGTGGGAGTTCCATTCGAACTAGTGCACTCCAAGGCAATACTCATAGACGAGACCACTTTTAGCACTACGACTCTCATCATTACAACCATTCTCATCATTACGACTCGAAGTCTGAACTATCTTCTCACAACAGAACCGACATCTCATCGTAATGTCTCGAGATTTTCACATAAACCTCTCCTCTTCGCAACTCGAGGCATGATCTCTTCTCTTACTACTCGAGATCCGACCCCTCCTCGCATCGACTCAAGGTTGACGTACGCATAGCTCTCCTCTGCACGACTTAAAGCCCGATCTCTTCTCTAGCGTCTCGAGATCTGATCTCGCCTCAAGGAAGCTACTTATACTCCTCCTTTTGTTGTTTAAAGAACTAATCTCTCCTCTTACGACTCGAGACAAGACCTCTTTTTGTGAAGACTCGAAGTTGACCACACAAACCTCCTGAAGATCCGAGGCCTGACCTCTCCTCTAACGACTCGAAGCCTTACTTCTTATCACCAGGATTCGAGGTTTACCACCTTTATGCCCGTCGTGTGCCGATTGAGAGCAGCTTATCCTAGACTCGCGAAATTTCACAGCACACGCGTGGGATTTAACGCAACTACTTGGATGATTCCCGACGAAATCGTCATCCTACCCTTTCTCAAAGGTTTCCACTAGCTGCCAAATGGTGGATAATGTGCAACACGAGGCCCCATAATGATCATATCACCTCTTATTCAGAAGTCCTATCTCAACCTCTATTACATTACTTCTGAATCAGAAGTTCTGATTGAATATATATTAAATAGCAACATATTCAGTTGGCTTAGCTTAGCTTAGCTTGATTGACTATTCACATCCACCTGAATCATTGAAGCCGAAATACTATATTATCAATTATTACAAAATGATTTTCAATGAACAAATTTGTGTTTCTTTCAATATTCAATTAATGATATTACTGTTTGTCTCTCATTTTTTAAGAAATGCATTTCGAAAACCATGATCGCAGGCGTGGCTTAGTAGAACGAATTCTACATCACCAATGGTTGCTACTCCGTGATTGACCGAGGCCATCTATTTTGTTCAGAGGTCAAATGAATGGTGCTTGGGACTAGCAACGCATTCACACTGCACAAAACTGATGCTCTCTCTTTGTACGTCAATAACGGCGCCGGCCACGTCCTAATAGTCAATGGATAGGTTGGAAGAAAGAGAAAGGGATGAAAGAAAGAAATTTGTGCTTTAGGACCGAGGTCACCTCTGCATCCTAGCAAACAATTTTGGTTTGGAGAGTGGGTGGGAGGATAAAATCAGGAAACACTTTTGACCAGTGTGATCTAGTTTTCACAATCCTGTTATTGACATTATGATTTGATGAACATTTTTTAACTGCAAAAACCCTAAATTATTACCACATTTGTTCGGTAATCCAATGATTTCCGATAATTTTTTTTACGAAATTCAATCGCGAAAACTTCTAATGTATGAAGACTGAACTTTAAAAATAATAACTAATGCGATTGTAATTAACTTTAATCAACCTTACATCATAACACATGTTTTGTTCCTTGATTGTCCGTGTGCTAAGTTATTCGCATTCTGAACACTGTAATACTATCAAACATCCAACTTCTTGCTAAGTTTTTAGAATATAAATTCAAGAAAACCCTATCATATGTTACACTAGTGTTATTAATTTTCCGATTGTTACCCTGTCAATGAGTTATTCAAATTTGTATTCCTAAATTTTGAATTTAAAGGCGTTGTTCTAAGGACACTGTGTTTGTTGTGATACCTAAAAACTAATTGAACTAGACCAATAATAAGTTTTCGCGGTTGCCGTTTGTTTATGAAATCAGTAGTTCAATGTTGCCATACTCTCGAATTGAATTGTATTTTTTGTAAAAAAAATAAAATATTAAAGGTTTACTAATCTGACTATTAACTATTTATTCTTTATTCAATTATTAAAATTTTATGACTTCTATTTGGAATTGATTTGCTGTTCGCTTCCCTAACTGAAAATGGCCTAGTTTTCATAAAACGATAAAGAAATGAAAGTATATATTTATTTTAAGACGGGAAGCGTTAAAAAAACCGTTCAAAAACATTTATTATTCCGAGGAAAAGGTGTGATAGCTAAAAAGTTCACTGAAATATTGCTATATAACTGGGAGATGAAATCCAAAATCTAGTTCAAATAAACAGTTGATTAGACAAGTAAAGTATGTAAAAAAGTTGTGTTGAATTATATAACTTAAAAGTTCGTTGTTCTAGTTAAAATGCTCATCAAATGGGAATAATTTTGTCTAAACTGATCATATGTTCAATAGTATGTAGTTTCACATGATTTGATCTCTAGTTTAAGTTTATGGGTCTCTTTCTTTGGTAAGTGAACAACTTTTGATACAATACAGAAATAATGATTTTACAGAAATAACAAAACCCTCGAAAATTAAAAAAAAAGAACGGGCTCACCAAAGCATCATAAAACGTCGGTTTCTGAAATCAAAGGGATCTGGAAATGCCTTGCTGATCTGTGGTAGGCCACCTGGAAGCGCTCTCCAATTTATGAGGAAGTTTTCCAATGTGTTGGTTTAATCCAAACATGAATAACTGTTTCGCTCCTTATAAAACAATCTTCAGCACTTCATGAAATTTGAAGAACAATTTACATTATTGAAAGATAGAAAATTGAAATTTTCACGACAGCCTACCAGATCACAGCCTACCGAGTCATTAAATAGCAACATATTCAGTTAAGAGAAATACTCGCATAAAATCGAAAAACTGCTGTACTGCGTCGAAGCACTCACACACTCGAGCTCTAAAACTGACAGCAAATCTGTCACAACCAGTTCCGCTCAAGATCGAAAAGATCAAGTTGTAAAGCCTGACTGTATGTGCCGCTAAATTGGTGTGCTTGAAAGCTTTGGTGAAACTAAGACCGTATTGGGATTAAATTGTCCGTAAACCGACCCCAGCAATCTGCAGCACCACGAGTGACAAGGCTAGGAAGGAATTGCCTAAGATCGAGAAGATCTTCCAGCGTGTATCGTACCAGAACGATCCCTTAAGCAAATCGAACTTCTAGCTCTAGCGCCTTAGCTGAGAAAAGGAACATCCCTTTGAAGATCGCCACCATGCAGCGAATCAAGTCAACTGTTCCAAATAGGCAGCACACTATCGAGGGAATCAAGTACCCGAGCATTCTTCTAAGAGATTGACCTCGAAGTGGTGAACAAATCGCTCCAGCCATCGATATCCCGCAGAGGGGAATTGATGAATCCAGAATACCCAGGAAAGGTCCTAAACTGAGGTATGATGCATCGCAAAAGAATGATTCACAAATCAAGCAACTAACAATCCTTCTTCAGGGCCTTTAAAATAGGTTCTGATGTCCCCAAAAAACACCTAAAGGGCGGCAATCATCATTCAACTTTTTTTTTTGTGATGGCCCCGTAGGCCCATTTGGGTCCTTCCTCCACCCCATACGCTTCTTTAGAAGTGGGAGGGACATTTTATCCTTAGGATAATTTTATATTACTTTGAATTTTCTTATTTTGTACGATTTTTTTCGTCTTACTCCCGCGTATGTCCATCACCGTACAATTCTTTATCTGAATCCTCGTCAGATTTACATCACTTTCATCGTATGATCCTTGTCAGGATTTGTCATAATTTTAAACAGTCTGTTTGATGTATTGTATTGCCATTTTCTTAAAAGTGTTTATGTTCACACTATTTTTTATGCTTGTCGGTAGGTTGTTGAACATTTGCAATCCGTTGTAGAAAAGAGAGCGTTTGTTCATCTCTTTTTTAATATTCGGCAGTCTGAAGTCTTGTGCTCTACTTGTGTTGTATCTGTGAACGTCGGTTCCGTATTGCAGGCCATCCATTAAATAATATGGTAACATTCCATTTTTCATCTTATATATAAATATTAAACTGTTATATGCAATTCTTTGTTTCACTGATAACCATTGAAGAATATCGAGCATTAAAACACTGGGAGTGTATCGATTACATCGAATCACTACTCGCATAATTTTATTTTGTATTCTTTGTAGTCGATTTGTTTGTGTGTCAGATGCGTGAAGCAATATTGTAGCGCAATAATCAAAATGTGGCATGATCACAGATTTAACATAAATTACTTTTGACCAGAAAGTCATATAACGGCTAATTCGGCAAAGTATGCCATATTTTTTGGCGATTTTCTTGATTGTATAGTCAATATGTGCTATGAAATTCAGCTTCTCGTCAACTTGTATTCCCAAGTATTTGACCTGGCGCTCTCTTTCGATGGCACAACCATCAATCAGCAATTCGGGGAAGACTCTTATTTTTCGATTACCAATAACCATCCAGTTCGTTTTATTAAGATTCAGACACAATTTTTTATGTTTTAAGAACTCAGAAATGATTTTCCAATCAGCATTTGCTTCTTGGATAACTAGTTCTAAGTCATCACCGCTCCAGTAGGAAACTGAATCATCTGCAAACAGTTTGAGACGACCATAACGTAGACAGTTTTTCATGTCGTTGATGTACAATATGAATAACAAGGGACCCAGGACACTTCCTTGGGGGACACCTAGATTATTTTCTCTATATCGGGAATACGATGTTCCATATTTTGTTCTTTGCATTCTACTATTCAAGTAGTCTTTAAACCAGTTTAATACCGTTCCGTTGATACCTATTCTTTCTAATACGTTTACCAACTTTAACCGATCAATCGTTTCAAAAGCTCTCTTGAAATCCAGGAACACAGCAACTGTGTAACTACCGTTTTCAATATTGATCTTCCAATTTCTGAGTATCAAGTTCACAGCAGACTCCGTTGAATGCTGTTTTCTGAATCCAGATTGCTCGTTTATCAATATTCCTTCTGATTCAATAGAACGTAGAAACTGTTTTTTAACTGCTAACTCTTGCACCTTTTCTTGTAATTCCAACATGTTTATCGGACGATATAATTTAGCCTCTCGTCCATTTTTCTCTTTTTCAATCGGAACAACAGTCGAATGCTTCCATGTAGAAGGTATTATTCCTAATCTTAGACTCGTATTTATAATTTGTGGCAATTGATCACCTAGTTCCGGTAGAGAGTCCTTAAAGACTTTTAAAGAGACGTTGTCGATACCAGCCGTGGATTTCATATTTTTCACGATTTCTTCAAATTTTTGACAACTTATTGTTTCAAATGAACTGAAACTTCCATTATTGCAGCCAATATAATCCACGAACACGTTAGAACTTGCCGGAATGCTGTCATGGATTTCCATGACACTGTCAATGAAGAAGTCATTAAACTTCTCTGCAATTTCAGTTTCATCTGTGATTTCAACCCCGTCAAAAAAGACCGAATCTACTTTTGCAGCATTTGGACTCACTAATCGTTAAATAGTTTTCCATAACAGTTTTCCATTATTTTTATTTCTTTCCAGCTCGTCTTGAATTGATCGATTTTTAGCCAGCTTTATTTCACGCGAATATTCATTCCTTACCAATTTGTATTTTAGCCAACTTCTTTCGCATTTCGTTCTTAGAAACTTTCTATAAAGATTGTCTCTTCGATTTTTCATTTGCTTTAGGCTACTGGAGTACCATTTAGTACCCGAACCTGTACCATTTAGTACCGGCTTAGCCTTTTTGTGAACCACAAGTGCATTTACACTATCCTTAAATAATAAGTCGAAGCGTCTTACTAACTCATTTAAGTCTGCGCATCTCAACATTGATAACCCTGTCTCCAGAAGCTGACGAAATAAGTTGTTATTATATCTACTCCAATCCTTCACTATGCAATCGTTTTCGGAAACCCATTCGTTATCTCCAAAACCAGCATAAATATTTATTGTCTCATGATCTGATATGCGACAATCTGGAATGGTAACTGCTTCAGCTCTGTCCACATTAGTGAAAACAAGATCAATTCTAGTACTGCTGGTTACTGTTATTCGAGTGTCATCTGTAACAATTTGTCGAAACCCGTATGCCTCCATAACACGTTTCAAGTCTCTGCATTCTGCTTCTTTATTAAAGTTAATATTAAAATCGTCACAAAAAATGTTGTCTATTTCATCAACTACAATATCACTCATCCAGAGATTTTCAAGAGTATCCAAAAAACGAGCGTCATTTGCGCTTGGCGAATGGTAAATTCCACCAACGATGAAACTTTTCTTTCGATTCCTTAATTTTAAGGCCAACATCCAGTTCATATCAAGATAGGCATTAAATAAAACATCTATCTTAAATACATTTTGCACAAACATAGTAACACCACCAGTGTGTTTCGAATGCGAAAAACAATTTGTCATTGTATAACCTTCAATATCGAGTGTGTTTAAATTTGCGTCTACTGTTAAATGGGTTTCAACTAAGACTATAACGACAGGTTTTAGTTCCTCAACCACAATAACAATTTCTTCGAAATTATTTATCAATCCACAAGCATTGAGATACAAAATCTCAGAAGTTTTTTGCTATTTGCCGTAATCTATAAACTTTTTTGCGTTTGTAATCTTACTTTTGTATATCTCACAATCATAGCTCCAGGCCGAGTGACAAATATCTAACTTCTCCTCGTCTGATTTTGCTGTACGATTAAATTTAAAACAATTTATACACTTTTCATATTGAGCCGTGCATTCCTTCGTTTCATGGCTCGCAGCACATTTGGCACAACAGATCTGTTCTTTACAATATTCAGCTTTGTGGCCAAAATGCCAACATTTTTAACATCTCAGCACACTTACTGCTTCATAAATTTTACATCTTTCCCACCCCACATTAACATTCCCACGGTTAATCAATTTTGTAAACGTTTCCGCATCAACTTCGATAGTAGCAATCATTGGATTGTGTTTCCATTTGGCATTTTTCTCGATTTTCATAACTGTGATTTCAGAATCGGTTAAATTATTCTGTTTTTTCAACGAACAAATAAAATCCCGATCATTATAATTATCCATTTGTTCAAATCCTACTATTTTCAATTTAGGCTTAGCGGGTTGTTTTATGTCGATTACATATTTCGTGCCGAAAATTTTCTGAGCATGTGTCATGAAATATTGCGCCTTTTCCTTAGTCCAACACCTGACTAACACCTCTCCTGTAGAGTCAATGTAACGGACTTCTTTTACTCCTAACGCTACTGGATCTAGAGATGATCTCAATTCCTTTCGTGTGACTTCGATATCCTGTTCAGTGAGAGGTTTCAAACGGACAGTTTCTTCCAATTTAATAAGCGAATTATTTACAACATTTTTATCACTTTACGCAGATTTGCTTTTAACCGTCTCAATTTTCGGCCTGACTGATTCACCCTCTTTGCTACTGGTTGTATTCTGAGCCACAGTCGATTTCACTATATTGGAATAAGAAACAGTAGGGACTTTTTCGTTTTCATCCAATTTGCGTTTTTTAGAATTTGAACGCAAGTGACAACGGACCTCATCATCTCTATCACTTGTTTCTGTTCGTGCAATTGCTTTAATTTCATCACGCGCAATTTCTTGTATTTGTTTTTTTTAAATCATACGGAACAATTATTTTCCTATCCAGTCTATCAACTTTAGCAACAACAGCTTTTATCAATTCCATCAAGTTATTTAATTTTTTTTCAAATCCTGAATTTTCCAAACAACTATCACAAACAAAAACATAATTTTTTATTTTTTTCAAAAATTCGAAATTTGAACCCACTGTGTCTGGTAGACAGCTGATGTGGAACGCTCTCTTGCACAAACCAAAACAGAGAACTTGGTCATCTGTCGGTGAGAATCCCTCGCACCCAGCAAGAAAAATATTCATTACCGTTCATTTTCCGCTTCGCAGCGAAATAAATCCGAAGTGGCCCGCCTCGAATTTATTTCGCTGCGAAGCGGAACATGTACATAAAAATCACTGGGCAGCAGCGAGAACACTGCTTGGAACTCACTCTCTCACTATCTCGTTCATCCATCTCACGCACTCACCCTCTCCAACATAAGGGAACGGCTTAAGCCGCTTCTCTCAATACTACTACGATGACGATCGTTAATGATCGTAATAGAACGAACACACATCAAATGAAGAAGAAAAATACTTATCGGCGGTAATGGGGTCCAGACAAACAAGCATTCGAGCCCAACTTTCTTCGAGTTGTTTGATGCCGTTGAATTGCAGGAACCACTAATTCACCATGCGAAAATGAAAATGTTCACAATAAACACCATATACACCAAAAAACGATTCACATCCAATTTGTTTTTCACGTCAAAAAGGGATAACATTCAGCAGAGAAAATATACACAACACATCAGGTCTACTGACTGACTGACTGACATTGCATGACCACAGCAAGTTCGAACGGCTGGAACAAGTTTCATCTTAAAAATGTGTGTGAAGGAGGACCAGTAATAATTGTTAAGTCTGTTCAATGAAGTCTAGTCGAAACGGGTCGAAACAAGTAGAAATTAATTGACAGTTGATCATCTGTCTTTTTCCAATTGACTTTGACCGATTTCTACCAGGTCGAAACGAATCCTGCTGCGAGCTGGATTGCTTTCGACTAGTTTCTACTTGTTCCATTGAACAACGTCCTGACTAGTTTCGACCAAAACATTGGCTCGTTGAACATCTACCAGTTGACAGAAACCAGTTGAAACCGTTTTTTACCAACCGTTGAACGAAGCTGTTGTGAACAGTACCTAAACACGATCGGATTAAGACGAGAGCTGCTCAGTGCGCGGACGAAACTTCACCTCACTCACCTCTTCGCCGTGTGAAAAAGACCACCACCACCACCACACCCAAGTGCATGTAAGCAGAGTGCACGTTAAGATTCCAGCGAAAGCCATCCATCCTAGCTATTTTGAGTTAAAGATTCTCTGATTTTGATTATTTCTTTATCTGAAAAGAATATTTATGGAAGACTGACAAGCTATATTGTCTTAGTCTGATTGCGTGTCAAAAATTAAACTACGGGAAAACCAAACTGGTTATACCTCCCCGTGGTACCAGCTGGGATGCGAGTAACCTAAGCGGAGATCGGGTACCCAACCCCGGTTGCTTTGGTCGCATGCAGACTGAGAAGGTAGCCGCACGCGTCTATTCCCCAGGTCAGGGGTGGCGTGCAATAACAACCGAGCGTCTATTCTCCAGGTCAGGGGCGGCTTAAACAGCGTCTGTCTTGCAGCGAGTAGTTTATGAAATGCAGCTCCCGCCAGCTAAGTCCGAGATGGCAGCCCCCATATGGGGCTTAGGCTTACAACCTGAGGTCCTTTAGACCTTAGGCTTACATCCTAAGGGATCTCAGGCCAACTACTCCTGATAAATCAATCGTAACGGAAACTGAGACAAGAAATAACTGAAATGGAACTTTAGCAACGACTTTAAGCATGAATACTCGGTCTAGAGTTGAAACTTGGAATGTAATGACCCTTGCCCAGCCAGGCAAGCTAGCTCAACTTGTTAAAGAGGCTAGTCGTCTCAAGTTAGAGATATTGGGACTTTGGGATGAGTGAAGTCCGTTGGCCTAACACTGGAAAACCTGCTATCGACAAAAAGGTCAGAGATGTCAGAGAAACTATCGGCTTCCGTTTGGGCTTAGGTGAGACAAATCGGG
This sequence comes from Uranotaenia lowii, assembly GCF_029784155.1. Taxonomy (NCBI): domain Eukaryota; kingdom Metazoa; phylum Arthropoda; class Insecta; order Diptera; family Culicidae; genus Uranotaenia; species Uranotaenia lowii. Next base: position 397,579,180 of record NC_073692.1, on the reverse strand, counting down.
GCCAAGACGTCTAACAGAATCCAGGAGAAAATTTACGCTACATCACAATGACCACATCACAACGCCATGAATAATACTGGGGCAAATCAACGATTTCCATGACTTTCTTCTGCTGGTGTTCGTTGATTTCGGAAATAAACATTCAACTGACTGAACCATGAAAACATCTGGGCTGCACTCAGACATCAGGAGGTCCCAGAGAAACTTGTCGAAGCACAGAACGAGTCTTGTACACAGTGTCTCGTCCGATCCAATTCCAGTAACGGTTGGAGTAAGACAAGGATGTATCCTATCACTGCTACTGATTTCGCATCGCAATGAATGAGATCCTGACTGGATTAATCGACTGTTGACTGAACCGAGGACTGCCGCGTAATCCTTCAAAAGTAAAGCAGCTAAACAAACTTGACCTGGCAGACGATATTGTTTTACTCACCTAAAGACAACAAGATACGCAGAGGGAACTCGAACACTTCGCCGAATGCTTCAAGGCAGCAGGTCTCAAAGTTAATGTTGAAAAGAACAAGTCGATGGAGACACAGAGAATCCATTCATCGCCTGTGTTATCAAAAGGCGGTAGAAATCGAAATTCTGGAACGTAAGTGGAGATGGATTATACACATGTTGCGAAGAGATGAGAACGAGATTCGCAGAGAGGCGCTTGAATGGAATCCAGAAAGACATCGAAGGAGAGGCAGACCCAGAAAATTACGAAGCCTGGCCGCCGAAATCCGCACATTTGATGAGAACTTTGTTTGGGACCAAGTGAAGACTCTGGCTTAGGATCGTCAACAGTGAATGTCTTTATCCATGGCTTTTTGCGCTGTAGAATCGACGCGGTTCATTACATGAGTAATTAATAAAATGTGGTGACAGAATTCAAATGTTTTTTCCGGTTACAGATTGTGAATTTCAGATTCAACAATTTGAATATATAAAACAAACATAAAAATTTCCTTTCATTTGGTATGGTATTTATCGTGTTAGAAATGGTTTAAGTTTTTGTAATTGCTAGTTGTATTCTAGTGGTTTGAAAACGTATGAAAAGTGCTACAGAACTAAGATCTGTTATAAAAATAAACTCAAAACTTTTCAACCATACATGATTTCGTATGTAGAGGGTTGAAGGTATTTTTTTTATATAATTATTGTTCCCATATTAATCAATATAAGTTTCATAACATACATTTAGCCGAGATATTTCTTATTTTCTTATTCTATTATTACCTTTAAAAAATTTTATTGATTTAAAACATTTCAAATTTGATCCTTTAGTTGGCTGTTTCATTTATAAAAAAAAATTAAATTGACTGATTAAATATTAGGATTTTTCCGACCATTCAATTCCAATTCGAAATCAAGGTTGATTTTGGAGGAAAAAAAACAACAGTATCACTTAATGAATAAAATTGGTAAAAAGAAAATCATTTTCAACAATTAAATAAACAGATTTCAAATGGGATGGATCTCGAAAAAAATAAAAGAGAATTGTTTTTAATTTGATTATCACAATCAAACTAAATGTTGCTCTCCATTTTCAAGACTGATAAATAAGTACTTCACTTGTTGATTGATTCTGAAACTTTTGAAAGCATCAGTCATAAGTGGTAAAACCAATTGTTAAATTTTTCATCGAAACACTAGAATAATGTCAAACGACATTATGAAAGTTAACTCTATAGGTAAATTCTGACCTCTAAACACAAAATAATTAACAAAACTGTTCCGAATAAATAGCCTCTATTTTAACTTAAAATTTATAAAGAGATAATCAACTACCTACGTATAATTTTCAAAATAGGGTAAATGCGCCTAATTTCGCTATATTATGTCAGAGGTTTTTACCTTCGATATTAGTAGGCCGAATCTTTAATTCTTAGGTTTTTTTCTGAACTCTGTTATGGTTTGAAATAATCATTTCAAGCTCAAATTTACGAGAAATATCATGCTTTATAAAGTGTGTCGATGTTCCTAATTTGGCAATTATTGTTCCTAATGTTAACATATGAGTGTTCCTAATGTTAACATATGAGGAAAAATGTATCCGCATACCCAATATTATACTATTTGTTCCTGATTTTGCATATGGGTCGGTTTTTTAATACTTTTATTAGAAAAATCTCAAAACTCACCTTTTTATAAATTTTACAACGTTTTTGGAATATGAATAGATAAATAAGGACTATTTAAATCCTACACAATATTCCTTCACGCTAGTTTTGAAGAAAGTAGAAGATGTTGAGCATATTAAAATGCAAACTTTACCTTTTCCAATGGATACATTTATTATATTTCAAAAAGTAGAAAATTCATTGTATTGGATACAAATAAGATACAGTCAAACAGAGCATCATGCAACAGCATGGTTAGATGCAACATTTGTATAGCGCAAAACTTATTTAACTTTTTTTTAGTATAATAAAATTAACATTTTATGATAACAAAACGATGATGCCACAGTTTCTCACATCGTGAGATAGTTTTTTGAAGTTTTTCATTCTAATAAAGAATTTGAAAAATCGAAATTTTTACATTTTTGATGCCGTAAAATACTTAACACAGTATGACGGATTGGCTCAATGATATCACCTACAAACTTTATATAGATTTTATCATCCTATATCAACACTGTTGGTGTATAAATATTTTTCGGACATTCATTTAATTTTTTCAAATAAATATTTTCAAAATTCAGTTACCAGTCCGCGCTAAAATGCATCGACATGCAAACCACTGATTCAAAGTTTAAATCTTGTTTCCATATGCTGGAATATGGTTTTAATTTTTTTTATAGTAGTTTTTATCCCTTACTGTATACAGCACCCTTATGCTTTCTCTTAAAAAAAATCTTGGATCGAAAAAATAAGCATCAAATTAAATTCGAACAAAATAAAAAATAACTGCAGATCGTGCTTTATGCGTAAAGAAATCACAAATAAATCAAAAACTACAACTTTTTACACTTTTTCATTTGATTTTTCTTTAAAAACAAAGGTTTTTGTAACTTACCCCTTTTTTCTTAGTAGGGTGAAATCGTATGTTTTGTTCATTTAAAAATAATCGGAGAAACCAATTATTGTTCTGACTACGTTAATTAGATGTCCCTTTAACCTTTAAACTTTTGATGTACAAGCGGTATGATTATCTGTGGACATTTGGTTTTAAGAAGTCATTGAAGTTGAAAAGTGTTGCATGATGCCCCATGTGACGGTATGCAACGTATGTTATTAAGATTTTTCTTTTAATTTTTCCTTTCGATTCTGTTCTTGTTGAGAAACTCTCTGTAACTTGATGGTTTCCTTCTCTGTCGCGTAGGGTGCGTTCTTTACAACCTGGCGAAAATATTTTTTCAACATTTTTAGCTTTGAGATACACTGATGTAAAAAAATCATGTTTTATTAACTCAAAACAGTTTATTTTAACAGATCGTTGAAAATTAAGTTAAAACACAACTCAATCAATCAAATTTATTTCAAATACATTCTATGACTTTTTTTTTAAATTTAAACATATACATTTAAAGGCTCTTTAGGCATCAACCATCACTGAGCCGGTTATCATGACAATTTTTTTTTAAATCTAGATTTTAAATTTTTGTACAATGATTTGATAATAGACTAATTTAAAATTAAATAGCACTTTCTACAATTTCACTTTTGATTTCATCAAAAACTCATTAATGAGTACCATGACATGGAAGTCTTTCATGCCTATAACGTCTCTGATAGGAACGTTATTACGTTTTCCACAACGATTCAGTTCCAGGGTCAGCATCATTCGATTTTTCTTCAAATCTTGGACATCTCCAAACGACATGATCAATATGCTTATAGTCCTCGCCACACTCACATAGGTTGGTGCTTGTTATGTTGAATCTGAAAAGATGTGAACTCAAAGTTGTGTGATTAGTAATAATACGTGACATATTTTTCACAAACATTCTGCCACAATTGATTTGCGAAAACCAAGGTTTATCGTTCACAGATGGGATTACACTGTAACAAAACCTTCCAAATGGGCTTTCATCCCATTGATGTTGCCAAGAATCTAATGTCATTGAATTAACAATTGAGTGATAGTCAACCGGATCTAAATGCCGATGAAACTCTTCACCTTCAGAGGTTCCTCGTTTTGCTAGAGTATCAGCATTCTCATTCCCTGTAATACCGGAATGAGAAGGAACCCATAGAAAGGAAACCCCTGAGCCATTTTTACATTCTATGACTTTGATATAGTTTGAAAAACTTTGACTATGTCCATAATTAGGAACACATTGAAAATAGTGTTCCTAATTGAGAATATAAGCTTTTTTTAGTATTAACACGAAAAAATCGTGGTTGTAACATACTAATTACTGAAATCATGATAAAAAACAATCCGACAGAAATTTTCAAAAAAAACCGGTTGACAAATTCAGCTTTTATCTTCCATTTCTGAATAGGTGTTTTTTTAAGAAATTTGCTAACAACTCCATTCAATTTGAACATACTTTGAAACAATCCGAATTTTATAAAAAATCCTCTGAGTTAGAAAACTAATTTGTTTGTTAAATGAAAGTTCACATGATTCGTTACATTATAATTTTTTTTACAATTGTGATAAGTGAAAAATATCGTCAAAAACAGTCAAAATCGAACGGTAAGTTAACATTAGGGACACTTACCCTATTTGATTTTGGAATTTTTTGTCTAAACTTTCAAATTTTTCATCCATGATCGATTGAAGATGCCCCAAAGTTAAGCATCAACTCATGATTTAAAAATTATATCGGCATTGTTTGGCCTTCTTCACAGTCTGTTGCTGTTGGTTGCCACCAAAAATACTCAGGTTTCCTTCCGCATTGCCGTGTGCTATCGGTGGTTTTTCCGCAAAATTTTTCGTGAAACCATGGAATTCTTCTTCCCATGGCGGCAGCAGCAAAGAGCTTTCGTTTTTCAGCGTTGTTGTTGGCCCAGAAAGCCACTGCTGAGAAGTTGAAGTAAATGGAAACGGGAGGAAGGTCTCCTCTCCACCACAGGGCGTTTCGGTAAAATCAATAAAGCTCATTAGTGAAATTATATTCGTGCTCACTGACAATAAACACAAATCATCAATACACTGGTGCCGGTTATTAATATCATCGCCGGAGGTGATTTATGGCGTGCAGTTGATATTTTTCCCTTGTCAAGCCACAATGTGTTTATCCGCCCGTCGCTGTCGTCAAGTAGGAAAAATCGAAAACAGCCCACACCAACTTACATATATTGTTGAACCAAGGCGGCGAAAGGCGAAGTGCGAAATACATGTGATCGGACCATTTGGGAATTTTCACCTACCTTTGTACATATGTGAAAGACGTAGGAAAATGTTGAATAAATAATTGAACTGTAACGATAAGTCCGGAGGTGAGCTTCATTATAAGACCAACAAATCCGGCACGGGTAAAACTGGACTTCAAATGTGAGAGGATCCGTTCAGTTATTCAACTTTTGACATAGCTCTTTCACATCACTTCAGAAAAGTGTTGGTAAAATCGTTCCAGTTGACTTAGTAGATATAGTTAGTAGGATAATGTAAATTATCTTATTCAAATCATACAATTTATATATACCTACCTACTTATCCAAGGGTCCGACGCCGATTGCCCGGGCTGAGATAAAAGATCTCCACTGCTGGTGATCCGGAGCCAGCGTCTTCACTTGCTGCCAGCCAAGGTTTTCATCAACTGTGCGGTTTTCAACGGCTAAACTACGCCGCCACGAATCTTCTGCGATGGCCGTCTGGATTCCAGTCAAGAGCCTCTCTGCAAATTTTGTTTTCAGCTTTTCACAGTATGTCCCCAATCCATCTCCAATTAAGCTCTCTAATCTTGATTTCTAGCGCCTTGCGATGACACCGGCGATGTAGTTCCACCTTTGAGATCCAGCAACCACCAGGTTCCAGGTTCCACCGCAGAGATCCGCAAATGCAAATCAAGCATTTCCGATCCGGGTTTCGATATCTTTCTTGGTACCACCATAAGGTGTAAAAACCGCCGTACAGAACCTTGCACGGAACTTGCACGAAAATGTCTCGTGCCTCTGTCCCTCGATGAGATATACTGGTTCATTTGAGACTCCTCGTCGCCTTAGTGCCACCCAGATGTTTTCATGGTTAAGTCGGTCGAATGCTTTTTCGAAATCAACGAACACCAGCAAAAGGGAGTCCTGGAATTCGTTGATTTGTTCCAGTATTATTTGTTGTACAGATCAACGTTATGCCTCGCTAGTTACCACTCTCTGTCAGGTCTCCTTTCTTCGGGACCTTTACGAGGTACCCTGCATCCAGTCGGCCGGGAATGTAGCAGTATCTTAGATGTCAGAGAAAAGACGGCGCAACATTTGTGCTGACAAATCAGGGTCAGCTTTCAGCATTTTAGAAGGGTTCCAAATAAAATTAAAAAAAATAACAATCGATTCCGGGTGCTTTGTTGAATTTCATGTCTTTGATTGCCGCTTGTATTTCAGCCAGCGAAGGCGCTTCCGAGTTGACGCCATTAATGCGCCTTACCTTTAACGCTTTGAGCTGCGGGTTCTGTTGGCCATCGCTCGGATGAGTTGTTCAAAATGCTCAGTTCAACGTTTAAGCTGACCTGCTCGGTCTTTCAGCGGTATTCTTGCATAAGTCCTTGCACCACAAGCTCGTTGAACTACCTGTTCCAGATCTGCATATTGTAACCGGGCAGCGGCTTTTGGCTGACCCAGTACATGCCTGCCAATTCCGACTTTCGCCTTTTTTCGATCATCGACCATCCTCCAGGTTTCATCCGACATCCATTTATTTCTTCTCTCACACACTCTACCGAGAATACCATAACTCGTCATGATAAAGGCATTCTTGATTCCATACCACTGTTCTTCGACTGTTCCATCTATCGGCAGTTCCAAGGCTCGGGATTCAAGCTGTTCAACGTAGGTATGCCTTTTTCACTTCTGGATTCTCCAACGGGCAGACGTCGTATCGACATCCGACTTTCTCCTCTCACCGCTGGACACGCGCAACTCTCAGTCGTATCTCACCAAGGACGAGGTGATGGTCAGATGCAATGTCTGCGCTTTGTTTGTTGCGGACATCAATTGCGGCGTTTTGCCTGATGCAGATGCGGTCAGTTTGATTTTCTCTTCGGTCATCTCGGGATACCCAAGTGATCTTATATGTACTGGTCGATGGAGGAAGAGCGATTTTGTGATGGAGGAATTTTTCTTGTTGTTCTATTTTCAGAGAAGCAAAACTTTAAAAATCAGAATTCCGCATATTTTAGAAGATGAAATTAAATTCTGGTATCACACAAGAAGGTTTTTGAGTTGTTTATTTTAAAGGGTTTTGTTTATTTTACAACTTTCTTGAGAGCAACAAACCTTTTCGACTTATGCTTGAAGAAATTGCTATGGATAATTTAGAAACGAATTTGTTTTAAAAATTTCATCAAAACTTTACTGTTTGCCGGACTGACAAAAATAATAATCAAAAAGAAAACTTTAAAAATTTTTTCCTCAAAAAATTAAATTATTCGCCTTCTTTGGCATGATTAATCATTGATTGAAAAGCTATTTCCGGAATGTTTCTAAAGTTTTACACTTTTGCAAAAACGAAACATTGAATTTGTAAAAATCGTCCTCTAAGTTCTTTGCAGCTCAGAAAAAAAATTATGTTGCCTTGGGATATTACAAAGTTATTGCTGTTAAAGTAAACTGTTTAAATTTAATAAAGTGCTCTGTTGTTTCAAAGAAACCGTTAGTTTTTTCACGTTATCATGTGTTTTGTTCGCTATTTGAATAAACACTAGGCGAAATGCCTTCTTCGTTCAATTTCTGCCATCATTAACGAAGCAAACATTTCGAAATGTCGATCGACCGACCAGGGCAGGATGGAATCCTGATCCTAAACATGTTTTCTTCCCTATAAAATTTACTCTGACTCGGAGCAGGATTTCCACGCAACCACGCAGCAATGAAATGGCAGCAACGGAGAGGTACGGAAGCCAATTATCTGAACCAATATTTATTTTTAAAATTCCAATAAAACATGCTCCCAGTCATGATGGCATTTCGAGAGTGGGTGGAACAGCATTTCAGAACCAGGACTGGCTGGATAGCTGGCTCGAACTAACCGCGCTACCAGGCAGCTACAAACCTGGGCTCACAGTAGGCGGAAAATGGATTTGAGAATCCGGTCGGTAGCTCTGCCGGTTTGTACGGCGGAAGTTGAAATCGAGGACGGCTAAAAATAGCGCAGCGAAACGAAGCCTTTGATGCCGATCCTGACTGCCTGTGCTTGTTGAAGATTATGATGCAGCCTAATAATGAACCATAAACAATCCACCGGCCGGAGGCAGCAGTAAAACTGACGGACACTGTGAAGTTTAATCCTGTTACTTTTTTTTATATTTACTGAGCAAAAAAGCTAAGATTTGGTTTTTAAATCTTTGAAATATAAAATTTTGCTTAAATTTATACGGACCTATTTTTGATGAAACTTTAGAAGATACCTACAAGATCAGACAAAAGAAGTGCTTCATTGAATTTAACCGATAATTTGACCCAAGCAAAAACGTTGTTTATTCAAATCAACTTTACTTGAAAATAAATCTCTTTTTTCATTCTAGGCTTCAGCTAGATGGCGCTTCAGAGCCATCGTCTGGTTTTTTAAGGTAGACTTCGATCCTCAATTTACTCTAGACAGCAAATTCCATTGCATTGGGTTTTGTGCGACCTCGATGCATTTTCCGACAATGAAGACCGAGAATCCGACACCAGCGCTTACGATACTACATATGAAATCGAGAGTGATGCCGAACGAACACCACTGAGACGTTCAACCCGTAGTACCAAAGGTAAAGTTCCTGTTTGTTTTCCCGAAACTACCGATTTGGCAGGGAAGATTTGTACTGAACCGAGGTCGTACAATGAAGCCATGCATTGTGAAGAATCCGAATTTTGGAAAGCCGCCATGAACGAAGAAATGCAGTCGTCAACCGAAAATGGAACGTGGGAGTTGGTCCCAATGCCGGCCGATCATAAACCAGTCGGCAACAAATGGATCTTCAAACGCATGCTGGACGAGAAAGGTGAGGTGATCCGGTACAAAGCTCGTTTGGTCGCCCAGGGCTTCACCCAAAAGTACAGTACCGATTACGGCGATGTCTTCGCACCACTGGTTCGTCAAGTCACATTCAGGACTTTACTGATGGTTGCCAGCCAAAAAGGTTTAGTTTAGTTTAGTTTATTTATGAAAAGCGGCGTAAGACAATTGTCTTTTTTAATGCCACAGTGGCGTTACAGTATTGATGAAATGCACTTAATAATTTACATTGATTTGTTTCTCTCTATCGTTGAATTATTCAGACTATTTTTCTGATTCTCATTACATCTAATTGAATAAAATTGAACATTGCTTCTTAAAGGTGCCTAAATTTAAAATATTTTTTGTTGAGCTTGGTAGTGAATTCCAAAGAACTACACCCCTGACAAAAAATGTGCAATTGTAGTATGTGCTTGAATGATTGGGTATAACATAGTTTCTCACTCTAGTGCCACTAAAAGGCTGTAGAATATTAAAAAGATATGAAGGACATTTAGTATTGACGATTTTATGGAACATAAAACATGACCTTGCTTTAATGAAGTTATAAAAAGAAAAGCCTAGCAACTTATGTTGTAAATGTGTGACTCGATCTAAACGGCGTAGATTAAAAACATAGCGGACACATGAATTTAGTGCAATTCTCATTCTGTCAAATGCTCTGGCTGATACTGTGGGTAGCAAGAAATCACACGCGATGAAATATGGCAAGATAAATGTCTTGAACAGTTTTAATTTTATATCCTGATTAAGAAAACTAGACTTGAGTTTTATGTTTCGAAGCACTCCATAAATTTTTCCACACTGTTTCAAAACATGACTATCCCAATCAAATTTGTTGTTTACGACAAATCCCAAACTAGTCCCAAACAGGTTTGTTGGTGAATCATGCATATGTGAAGACCGCTTATCTGAACGGGGAGCTCAAAGAGACGGTCTACATGCGGCAGCCGCCTGGTTACGAAAAGGATGGTCCGGGCTTCGTATGTCTTTTGAGGAGGAGTCTCTATGGTCTTAAGCAAGCAGGTCATGTCTGGAACAAGACAATGGACGACAGCGTTTTGAAGCAGCTCGAGTTCAAGCAATCAGCCAACGATCCTTGTTTGTATTTGCAGTACAAGGATGGAAGCGAATTTATCTCGTCGTTTACGTAGACGATATGTAACTGTAACATCCCTGGAAGACATTCGTCATTCCCTGGGAATTCAAGTTCAGCGTGACGAAGTCGGGTTTAGTCTCAACCAGAAAAGTTACATCAAGAAACTTTTGGAGAGATTTGGAATAAATCAAGCGAAGCCGTCGAAAATTCCGTTGGATCCTGGCCATCATCAGCAAAAGAAGGAGACGGAGAAGCTGCCCAACAACCAACAGTATGCCAGCTTAATCGGTGGTTTGCTGTATGTGGCAGTGAATACTCGGCCGGACGTAGCTGTGAGTGTATCGATCCTTGGTCGTTCTGTTAGCAGTCCCAGCCAAGCGGATTGGAACGAGACGAAACGGATTCTGCGATATCTCAAGCACACTGTAGACCATCAACTAGTCCTTGGAACGAATGACCAGAAGCTGACAGTCTACGTGGATGCGGATTGGGCCGGAGACGCGAAAACCAGGAAGTCAATTTCTGGTTACATTGTCCTGATGGGTGACGGTCCGATTTGTTGGGGCTCTTGGAAGCAGAAGTGTGTTGCCCTAAGTAGCACCGAAGCCGAGTTCATCGCCCTTGCAGAATGCTGTAAGGAACTTTTGTGGATTGATTGTTTGCTACGAGATTTCCACGTGGTCCGATCAAAGCCGATTACCGTTCATGAGGATAACCATTATTTTATTTATTTACATAGTATTCCGTCTTACGACATAACTTGACGAACATAATTCCTAAAATTCACTCGGTCCATGGCAACCGTTCTCCAATTTCTCGGGCACCCCACGTTCGCCAGATCACGCTCCACTTGGTCTAACCACCTCGCTCGTTGCGCCCCCGCTCGTCTTGTTCCTACCGGATTCGTGGCGAACACCTGTTTTGCAGGACAGTCATCCGGCATTCTCGCAACATGTCCCGCCCAGCGTATCCGGCCAGCCTTCACCACCTTCTGGATACTGGGTTCGCCGTAGAGTCGCGCGAGCTCGTGGTTCATCCTTCGCCTCCACATTCCGTTCTCCTGTACGCCGCCAAAGAAGGTTCTTAACACTCGTCGCTTGAATACTCCGAGTGTACGCAGGTCCTCCTCGAGCAATACCCATGTCTCGTGCCCGTAGAGAACAACCGGTCTAATAAGCGTCGTATACAGGTTACACTTCGTGCGAGGGCTAAGTCTTCTCGACCGCAGTTGCTTGTGGAGTCCATAGTAGGCACGACTTCCGCTGATAATTCGCCTCCGGATCTCACGGCTGGTGTCATTGTCTGCGGTCACCAGTGAGCAGAGATAGACAAAGTCTTCGACTATCTCCAGCTCGTCGCCGTCGATCGTGACCTTGTTATTACTGGACAAGCGGGTTCGGTGAGGATAACCAATCTTGCATGAAGCAACTAGAAGGAGGGTAGTTCCACAACCGATCCAAACATGAGAACACTGGTTATCATTTCGTGCGACAACTTAAGGAAGATGGGATTAGCAACATCGATTATTGCCCTACTGAACTGATGATTGCCGATATGCTGACAAAGCCCTTGACTCAAGTTAAATTAAGGAAATTCCGAGAAGCTGCTGGAATACATCCATCGAGAGGGGGTGAAGAACGAAGCGACTGATGATCAAGCAAGCCTTGGAATAGTTAGTCATTAAGTTGTAGAGAAAATAAAAATTAGTCTTACTTTGTCCATCATCGAAACAAGTTGATTCTCTCGATCTACTGCTTAGTCCAATATACCTACCCGCCTAACCACTTCAACGCTTTGAATGCCTTAAAAGATTGATTTTGTCTATGAATTTTCGTCAATAGCTTATCGTATCGTTTTAATTTTAAGCATAGAAATATGATGTTAAATGATTTCAAAATCAGTAAAAGACGGCGAGTTGCCAAAATTTTCGAAAAAAAATTATGTTGAAAATAAGAAAATTGGTTCAAGTATCCCCTTTCTCCCTAATAATTAAAAAATATCAGATAAAAATCTAAATTATTATTCTACCTTAAAAAACCTTGGAACTGAAGAAACAGCACAAGTACTAAAAGTTTAAAAACATTAAAATATTCAAATTAGAAGAATTCTTTAAAAAAAATCCCATTTAACTAGAAGAATGTTTTTTATGATTAAAATAATTTGCGAATGAGCAATTGGCAATGGTATGCTGAATACAGGATATTTACTCCGATAGAGGTTAAATTTTAAATAGGATTACCTCAAAATCATTAGTAATTATGAAATTTCGGTTCCATCAGTTTTAAAACTCTCAATTCCAATTTCAAATCACAGACTGGAATTTTAATGGATATAAAATAAAGAAGCTCTGTATTGCCAATAGGTCTATTTAAGAGAAGTTTTTTTGAATTTTTGATTTTTTTTGTGGGTGTATAAATCAACGCCAATTTTAGGAATGTTAAAAAAAACATAACATTTAATTATTCGAACAAACCAGGGCTTTCAAAATAAACAGGACAAGTGAAACAAATTTACGGTCTGTCCTGGTAGTCAGTATTTTGCTGGATTTTTTCACATTACCTATTTAAGAAAAATACGAAATTCAATTGGGTTCGTCGTTATTGTGCTAGCTTAATCTATTTTCTTCTTTAGGGAGTTTGAAAATTATTCGAACGCTGCGAACGTGTTTCGTTAAAAAAATGAAACTTGAGGAAGTTTCCCTCAATTTCTTCTTGATTTTTTTCGAATATTCCCAAGATTCTGCTCAGATTTGTTCAGATTTTGTGTTGAAATTTTCGAAATCAAATGCGTAGATTTTGATAGGTTCTACAAAAAAAAAATTTCCTGTTTTGCTGGGCCCGCATAAATTCTGCAATGTTGATTCCTTTCCTTGATTTATTGAACTTGAAGCAGTATGGCTATAGTAATGTTAAACTTTTTGATCATCAGAGGGCTCTCTCCATTGCCCCCCTTCTGAATCCGGCCTTGATAATATACTTTACTTTTTGGAATTAAAATAAGTGTTTAAAATGATAACTAGTTAATATAATTGGTTAACTTTTTAATGTTGAAAATTGATCAATTACACAAGCTTGTATTCGCAATTTTCGTGCATTTGTTTAACCTTCCCTTAAGGTTAAAAAAGGACAACTAGCCGGTTAGAGTCAAACAGACCTGGTTTACTATTTTGGCTGTATCTTCAAAAGCTTTGAACCGTTTTTCATATATTTTACTATTTAGGAATTGTCACTAATTGTTCACTATTAATTAATGAAGATTTTTTTTTATGATTGTGTTGGTGTAAGAAAGTTGAGCCGAAAAACAAAATGGTTAAACAAAGATTGCATTTTTTAACAAATATCGTGAACATCTCGGTTGAAATTGTGAAATCTCACTTTGTCAGCTAAACTTTTGATAACACTGAGTAACAAAAAAAGATTTTTTGAAAATAGTCCAGGGTTTTCCAACTGAATTAGACTAATATTGACGCCCTGAGTCCGAAAATGACCATGGTTATGTTCAATCAGGTCAAAACCCCTATTACTAGCATATTGAAGCGTATATAGTAAGCTTGCCAGATTGCCCGGTTTTATCCGGGTTTGCCCGGATATATGATGCAAAATTTCGAGAAAGTCCGGTCCGGCCCGGTTGCCCGGATATCGTGAAAAAAGTCCGGATATTGCCCGGATTTTTTTCACAATTTTCACAAAGAAACCAAAAAAATCAAAGGTTTTGAGTATGTTTCAGAAAAATCGATTAACGGTATGGACATTTTCAACGGTTGTTTCGAATAACTACGCTGATTTACTTTCATAAACCTTTAAATATTTAAGTGTTCCAAAAAGATTTTGAAAGTCTGCAATTACATTAATAAAATATCAATTTAATTTTTTTGCATTTTTCCTTTGCTTTTATATATAATAACACCTAAACTTTGCCCGGTTATTGCCCGGTTTTTGGATTTGAAAAATTGAAATCCATGCCCGGATTTTGCCAGGTTTTTTTGAAAAAATGCCCGGAATTGCTAGGCCCGGATGAGAGTGGAAAAACTTCTGGCAACCTTAGTATATAGCCATATGGCTGTATCTCAAAAAGTTGACCTGATACAGCAAAATCAATGTGATATTCTAACTCAGGACAAAAATTAGTCTAAATCCGCTGAGAAACCCCAGACTAGTTTTTGGCTGTCACCCAGTGTAATTTAAAGATTTATTTGAAGCAAAAAAAATTGTATGACTCCGATGTCAAATATTAGGAATGGAAATATCAGAAAAACTAAAAATCATTGATTTTTTTTTTCTTGTAAACCATAGGGTTTAAACAGAATAATAAGCTGATATTTATACTGATTAAATATTAAATCTATAAAAACATGTAGGGGAGTAAAAGGCACCCAGGGCATAATAAGCACTCCTTTTTTTTCTACAAAAGTATGTATTTTCTTTAACGAATTTTCATGAGGATTTGTTTCGTACTATCTATAGTATTAATTTTTCACCAAAAAAGAGATATCCTTTTCATCTTTACAGAAATAATCAATAATAACCAGCTAGGTTCATAAATTTTGAGAACCACCAAATAAGCTTTTATGACATTTAAACCATCTTGATCTGAAATGTACGCACTGCAACCAGGGGCGGTCCTAGAGCTGGCTCTTGGGGGGGGTGATTTTCCAAATTTTCAAAAATCATTGAATCACGTAAATATATGGCAAAAAACGTTTATTTGGAGAACGCGAGTTGGGAGATTTGAGGAGGGGGGGGGGGGGGGTGGAGGTTTGTGCAGTTTCAAATGAAACTTAAATATTTGCTGCACACCAGACCCGCGCGAAGGACACGTACATGGGAGGGGGGTTTCGAATTTCAAATTTTATTAGAAATATTACCTATACCGAAAAAAGGATAATAAAAACATGGAGTTTCAAGTTTGATTATAAATATTGAAAAAAAAAACAAACCAAATATTAATTAAGATGACATTGCGCTTAAGATTATTCTTGAAAGTTGCTACTGCGAATCGTATTTTCGATTTTTTTCACAGATTAAACAAAAATCATGATCGATTGGAAAAACATTATAATAATAAAAATTAGCGAAACTCTTTTAAATTTTCAAGCGAAATTTTAGTTTCAAATTTCAAGCTCTGAATATTTTTTCGCCGTCCATTCTAATATTGAGCCCTGGAAAGGGCAAATGCAAGAAACTTAATTTATTCTCATTCAAAACTTCGATTTATATTCTTCCAAGAGGATGATGTTTCAGAAAAAAAAATTGAATGATAAATGGAATTTTGGTGAAATGAGCCTTCTAAAAGGAATCAAAAGAAAGTTATGAAATTCATAGACGGATAGATTAGATGAGCAAGCATGAAAGGTGTTGAAAATGAGTCAGCGGACATCGACTCATTATGCAACTGACTTACCAATAGAGCCATATCACAAGCCCATTTCAAGATATTTTTTTTCTTTATTCACGACACTTCTATTTAAATACATACAATGAAAATGAAAATTTGTTCCCTTTTATTTATTTATTTATTTATTTGTTAATTTTTTTATCATTAAGGAAAGAATTGATGACATGTGATTAAAATGCTTCTTATAAAATTATACTCTCTCATTTTCAATATCCACATTTCTTCTAACTTTCTATTTGACAAGAATTTTCATAATGTCGAAATGTTCTTAGTTATGTTCTTTTAATATTCGCCGATAAGGACGATAAATTAAATTAACAAACAAAATCACAGTGATTAAACTCTTCATAAATCAAAATATAATACGAAGATGAAAAAAAATAGTTTTTATCATTTGAAAAAGATTTTTTTTAATAAAAACGTCTTACCAAAATAATTCAAGAGATAGCATTTTAGAGTCTTTGATTTAATGATTGGTGGATTTTGGTGCGCTGAACTCGAATCTTCAACTAGGTTTTGTTTATCATGTGTTTTTGATTTTTTTTTTGTTTCGATTATAGTCGTTTTACCATCATTATGGCATTCGCGACTTTATCAACGTTGCAGTTGGCGGATCGTTATTGAAAAACTTATCCGGTACAACTGTGTTCGATGTTTACTCTTGGGCTCGATTTCGCGGACATCGGCTCAGGAGACAACAGATTTGCCAACTGAGCTATATCACAAGCCACATGTGTTTTTGATGATATGGAGTTTTAAAATGAATCAGTTTTGAGTGAAATATATCATTGATAATTGATGAACTTACAAGTTAACATAAAAAAACTGATTCTGAATTTGTTTATTATTCTTTATTCAATTAAGGAATAATACTTTTATGATGATGAATGATCTAAAAAAAAAACTACAATTTTTCATAATTCGAAAAGACAAGTGTTACTGACATTTCTAAAGAAAGTTTTTAAAATCAAAGATTTTATTTCAATAAACAAATTTGCTGAAGTCTGAAAAACGATTTGGTTTCTGCTTTGAGAGGTATCTTAAATTCAGTGTAGTCATTAATTCTTTAAACATTCGTTAAAAGTCTATTATTTTACAGATTTGGGAACAGTAAACAAACAGAAAACTTCAATAATTTATTTTTTTACAGAAGAATTACTTGCGTTCTTGGGGAAATGTGATATGAACGCTTATTTCAACTTTTAATTGAAACATTTAAAAGTTTTGTCAGAAAAGTGCAGAATTTGTTTAAATAATTTTTGACCTGTTTAAAAATAATTTAGGGCATTAACAAAAATCAGAATTAGCTCTTCAATTCTTTTCATATGAAAAATGTAAATTCTGTGGCCATGTGAATTTATAAATACCCTTTTAAATGTAGAGTTGAACATTTAGATAAAAAAAAACAGAGGCTTAAATTAGGTTCTTTAAAAAATATTTCATTTCAGCATAAAATTTGTTATGATTCAATCGATTTTTATTATCTAAGTGATAAATCATCAAAGTAATTGATGAACTTAATAAGATACACTTCTTAAAAAAACAATATTACACGACTATGATGCACACTGCTTCTCCTCTTCTCTTCAAATTTCATTTAACAAAATTTGAGGTTTTTATTTCAGAAAAATTGAAATTACAGAAGTTTAAAAAACTTTCTCGACATACTTATTTTAATATTCTTTAAAACAACTTAAACATCATTTTATAAAACAATCTGCGAGTATTAACTCATTGCAAACAATCATTGACAAAAAGATAATTTTCGTCATTTGTATATTAAGCAATTTAAAATTCTCAATGCAAAAACTCTTTGAAGAATCTTCCGATATAAATGTTTTTTACACATGAAAAAATACACACATTTTAATAGAAAGAAATGTGAAAAAAATCTCAAGTTATCTGCAATATTTTTCTTGAGTATCTATATATCACCGCAAAACTCTTACCAAAATTTTAGTGATTCTTTTTTTTGCAACAATACCTTTGAAAATCCTAAATGTTTGAGAGATAAGAAAGTGTTAACAATCGCTTTAAATTTAGAACTGAATATTTTATTACTTTTCTGAAGTATATTGCTGAAGCGTGATTCGAAAAAAAAACGAATCGATATAAATTCTTGTTTCGATTCTTCAATTTCTAAATATAAATTCAATTTTAGAACAAAATCATCAAAATCAAATTCTTAGGTACGCAGCTTTCGGAACTTTATTAGTTTTCTCTTGAATTTCAAGAAATAGTTACAAATTTGATAAGAATGATTTAGTAAAAACGTGATAAATACATGTTTGCTTCATGCACTCAATATTTTCAAACATATTGTATAATTTAAAATAAAATAATAAAAACGAAGGGTTCATTTCTCATAGCTTATACTATTTTTCAATGAAAAGTCCTAATCAATTGCAATTGAAATAACGAAACTTTCAAATTAAGGGTGAATTTTCAACTAAAATTATCAAGCTGGATTTCTACTTAAAATTTTATTTTTTATTGATGAGCTGCAGTATCGATAGTATTATTGTTGTTAATTTGAAAATACAGCCGTGTTGATCAAAAATTAGAAAAATATATTGAGCGATTGCCTTATTCCCGAGAAAATAGTGGAGTGATAACGTGATATTATTATCACTGGTTTTATCTCACCTGAGGAAAATTAATACATAGGCAAGTTTTTGGAGCCTATGTTTGAAAAACTGTTTTTGGAGATGTATTCCTGAACTCAATTTTTATCAGATTTTGTTCATCACCTCTAATTTAAGAAATTGTATTTTTGGTATTTTTAGAAAACTGAATAGATATGAATGTATAAAATGTATAAAAGATACATACAGATGCGTTCAAAAAAGAATGAAATCGTGTGAAGCTGCGCACCCACTTCCAACTTTGACAAGCTGCCACTTCTCTCTCGGTTGATATTTTTTCATGAAAACTTTACACATTCTAGTTCAATTATCCATCTAACACCCTACAAAATTTGAAGTCTTTACAATGACTGGAAGCAAAGATACAGCTTTTCCCGTAAAAAAGGGAAATTTGAAATTGTTTCAATAAATTGGCTGTATCAATGTTCAATGAAAAATATTGAAATTTGGTCCAAAGATGTAAAAATGTTTGATCTAGTACCTGGCCAAGTTTCGCCAAAATCGATGAACGTGATCAAAAATGGTGTCGGATAGAAAATGAGGTTCACTATCGCCCAGCAGACGATTTCATTCTTTTTTGGACGGATGTTTGTATGGAAAACATCGTAATCCATGTATTCTTGTTTTTTTTTTCTTTCATAAAATTAAAATTTATCACAAGGAATGTTGTAAATTGATGAGAACTCCATGCGTGCTTTGTTTTGGAAGAGAAAATGTTTCAACAGAGTTCAAACTAAGAAGAACAGATTTTCAGAAATGACCTGCTAATTATACCAATAAACAAATTTGAAACATAATTAAAGCGAGTTTTCTATTCGTTCTAGTGTTTCAATACCAACTCTATTGGAACAATTTCTATTTTAAAACAAAGCAGGAATGAAGTTTCTATCAATTTACAACATTTTTTTGACAAATTTTTATTTTGGGAAAGAAAAAAACAAGAATACATGGATTACGATGTTTTCCATACAAACATCCGTCCAAAAAAAGAATGAAATCGTCTGCTGGGCGATAGTGAACCTCATTTTCTATCCGGCACCATTTTTGATGACGTTCATCGATTTTAGCGAAACTTGGCCTGGTATTAGATCAAACATTTTCACATCTTTGAACCAAATTTCAAGATTTTTCATCGAAAATTGTCAAAGATACAGCAAATTTATTGAAACAATTCCAAATTTCCCTTTTTTATGGGATTAGCTGTATCTTTGCTTCCAGTCATTGTAAAGACTTCAAATTTTGTAGGGTGTTAGTTGGATAGTTGAACTAGAATATGTGAAAATTTCATGAAAAAATATCAACCAAGAGAGAAATGGCATCTTGTCAAAGTTGGAAGTTGTTGCGCAGCTTCACGCGATTTCATTCTTTTTTGAACGCAACTGTATGTTGTCAGCAAATTCAAATTAAACACTGTGCCTTAACAAAAGTAGCTTGGTGAAAATCGGTCTAGGGAATTGCAAGTTACAACTGTTTTAGTTGTACCAAATTTTTTCAATTTTAAGAATTTAAGAAATTAATAACTCCTTTAGTCAATAATCACCCCCGCGGAGTGGAAAATTTTGAAAATTCGAAAAAACATCCACTAGGAAAAGTTCGAAGTTTTTATATAAATTCCAGTGTTTGTGAGTATTTTGTAACGGTTTTTTGCCGCTTGGGGGGGGTGATCACCCCGATCACCCCCCCCATAGGACCGCGCCTGACTGCAACATGATTTACACATTGTTTCTCAATTTTCATCATCATAAAACTTTTGATTTTTCACTTTTATCAATCTTAAAACGCGTTTTTACTTAAATTTTTTAACCTGGGGCGAACAGAGCACTATTAATCAGGGCATGATGAGCGTTTCCTGTCGTATAATATAGTAGCGAATTCAACTCGATGAAGTCAACTGAATAATAGAGCTACAGCATGACTTGTTTCATCTGTCGATTTGGCCTATTGGTAAGGTCTCGGAGAGGTAATCAGTAGACTCGAGTTCGATTCCTGTTCGAGAGGATTTTTTTTATAAATACCATTCATGATTGATTTTTTTATTGCTACATTATACGGCATCATCCGTCAAACAAAACACCAGAAACATAATGTATGAGCATGTTTTAATTCTTTAAATTCTACAAACAGACCTAGATTATTATGTTATTGCTTTGTTTGATGCATCACCGTTTAGTGCAAAATGCATCGATTATGAATGATAAATGAAGAAAATCACCTTCACCAGGAATCGAACTCGAGTCTACTGATTACCTCTCCGACACCTTACCAATACGCCAAATCGTCAGATGAAACAAGTGAAACTGTAGCTCTATTATTCAGTTGACTTAATCGAGTCGAATTCGCTGCTAGATTGCCTGGCAGAAAACGCTCATCGTGCCCCAATTAATGATGCTTATAATAGGGGGTTCTCATTATGCCCCTACAGTTGCTGGTTTTCAGCTTTCGGCAAAAAAATTTAAAATACATTTTTAAACGTTTTTATCTACTTTTTCAAGTTTCATCCAATTATGCAATAGACTCTTTGAGTGTCTGAACACGAAACAATGATGTAATTTACATGTAATAGCTGTTCTCTATGGTTAAATAAGCGTTTTCCTTAAGGTGGCCATTATACCCTTTTCTCCTCTAAACCAATGGAAACAAATAAATTTTTTTTGTGATATTTTTATCACACTCAGAACCGCGAAAAACATACAAGGAGTATTTTCAGAAATTTTTCTGAACCGTATTTCATCATAAAATGGATTAAATGTGCTGTTAAACAAAAGTACTTCAGATTTAGTCCTCAATATGTTTAAAATCTCTGATTTAATACTAGAATTGGTCACATTTTCAGTCTCTTCATTATAAATACATCAGTATCGGTTTGAATAGAATAAAATTTAACAGAACAGCCATTTTTTCATCAAAATTCCTTTATCCTCACGAGAATATAGTTATCAATTCACTAAAAAAAATATAAACTTTTCAAATTTCCAACTGTGGTCTGTTAAACCAAGCACTTTTATTATTTCAATATGAGCTTTCAATCTTTCAATCAGTGATTGATATCAAAAGTTGTTCAATACGACTTCAACAAAACGAGTTATCTTCGATGCAAAACACCCATTTTTAATGTCTTTTTGGCTTGAATGTTGTTTTCTAAAGACCATAAAAATCAAAACACAAATTTAAAAAAACTGATATGAAAATTGGTTCAGTAGCTTTGATGTTATAACTAAAACAATAATGAGAGTCTATAAAGATGACCAAAACCGTTCCTGAGATATCGCTTAGAAAACGTACAGTTCGGGTAGGGATGCCCGAGCAGACTTTTATGGCAAAATTTTAGCAAATTTTGCTATCACGCCCTGAGAGCCAAATATGCTCTCATTTTGCTTGACATAAGGTGGTACACAGCAAAAATGAGAGCACAAATTTCCATACTTGGTTAGCAAAGTGATACCAAATTTTGCTAAAACTGAGAGCCTAACTACACCTCGTTTTTTGAGAGCTTAAAGAGCACAATGATGTCAATATAAGGCATAACATATTTTTCAATGAAAGCAAAATTTAACATCATTATGCTCTCAAATATTTAAAAAAATAGGTGTAATTAAATCTTTGTTTAAGCATTATTTGGCATAGCATAACGTATTTCACCATGCACGAAAATTTTGCTTTCATTTTTGCTGTGTACCACTTCATGTCCAGCCAAATGAGAGAAAATTTCACCCTCAAGGCGTGATAGCAAATTTAGCTAGAATTTTGAATAAATCGTTCGAATAAATTTTAAACCTATTATTTTATAAAAGTTCACAAGGATTAGCAATTCACATTTGATCGGGATCCATATTATTTTATATTAATTGCATACCTGAAGGCAATTTTCACTATGAACAGTAATGCAACTACCATGTTCAAAATTGGGTAGTGAAAATCGCCTTTACTTATGCAATCAAAAGTGTTAGCGATATCCATAGTACATGACCATGTTCATATGACATGAAAATTTGCTCCTTCATTTAAACAATGAATCTCGTATATATACCTGCACTTCCAGAACTTTTTACTGCAAAAATGTTTTTTCATCAAACTTTTTAGTGTAGCTATAGCAACTATCTCACTTCATCTGACGAGATTTGACGTTTCTTGACTGTCCTGCAAAACAGGTGTTCGCTACGAATCCGGTAGGAACAAGACAAGCGGGGGCGCAACGAGCTAGGTGGTTAGACCAAGTGGAGCGTGATCTGGCGAACGTGGGGTGCCCGAGAAATTGGAGAGCGGTTGCTATGAACCGAGTGAATTTTAGGAATTATGTTCGTCAAGTTATGTCGTGAGACGGAATACTATGTAAATAAAAATAATGACGATTCTTGAATGTTGAAGACTTGAGATACAGCACTTCTATAAATTTATTTTTTTGTTGAATCTTGTTAGATAATAGTGAGTAAGCTACTCTAACTTTAAGTTTGAGGAAAAAAAATTATTGCAGATTTGCATGAATGCACCTGGGATACGATCAATTTTTTGACTAACTGTATGTTCCTACTGAAGGACAAATTTCAAATGCTTTTGGTTAAGTAACACACAAATTAAGAACGTGTTTTTTATCTACAATCATTTTTTGTTTAAACAAAAGTGCAAATTTTTCTATAATATAAACACAATGTTGTATTGGCCATGTATTATGAATATCGGCACCACTCATGATTGCATAAGTGAAGGCGATTGTTATCGCTAAAAGTTTTGTACGGTTTGTATTAAATTAAATTGCAAATGCCAAAATACAACATTATAGTGGGTAAAATTCACTCAATATAGTTTTATGCTTGATGAGAACATTGTTGATTCTTTTAGGGATAGGGATGAATCATCCCAGAGGATGAAAATCCTTTCTGAAAAAAACATCGAATGGCCCTAAAAACAATGCAATGAAAATTTTACCAGCTTTCGAAGTTTTTCTATATTTTATATCCAGTACAGAATATACCAGGATAAATTGACTTTTAGCCTGCTAAATATGATTAAATATAAATAGGTATAAGACTTACCGCAAGTCCATAGTGATTCGCCTAGGCATAATACCCTTGAGGATTATTTCCAATTTAATCTTCGCCAGCTGGAATGCTTCAGGATGGCACAGTAGACGACCTTCTAGGTGCAGGGTAGTGGGCACTTCTGTTTGTTAGAGTTACGACGGCCACGCTCCAGTTAAGGGAGAATGAGTCGTTTGCCGATAAAAACGAAGTTTCTGGAAGGCATTCTACTTTCGTACCGGCACATAAATGATGATGGCGCTCTTTGGAAGGAATTAACTTCAAAGGCACGGTTGAAGTACAGATCCCGCAGCTGTGGGGTCGTGTCTTAAATCTTGTCCAGCTCCACGATGGGCCCCATCGTAGTCGATTTCTCCCGATAATTATGTTCATCTGACATTCCCGGAAAAAGACCGCCAGCTGCAGCAATTTGACAAAAAAACTCATTATCGCTGCCTCACTTTCAAAACAAAATTAGCTACAATTTCCCGTCACCATCGAATATTGAGCCTGTTCCCGTACTTACCGTCATTCTAGTCGTCCGAAATCGATTGAAAGGGTTTTACCGTATCCGGGCTGCTGCCTTTGCAAACAATGAACATTTGAAAAATAAAGTTTGTTTACATCTTACGTTCTTCTTTTACACGCTCACGATTTCATACTCAAAATTGGGAATCAAAAATCAAGTTAATTTTTTTCTGAGTATAACAGAGTTCGACATAAAGGTCGCTGTACACCTCAGGTAAAATTGAAAATGAAAAATCTTATTTTATCAAAAACTCAAAAAAGTGACACATATTGGCTTTGTAACATGGTGGAATCGTTGGGGAATAGTTAAAAGATGAATTTTGAACTGGCCTCGGTGTTCAAAACCTCTTTAAATTGTTTTATTTTCGATTCTCCTGATTTT
Organism: Uranotaenia lowii; assembly: GCF_029784155.1. Classification (NCBI taxonomy): domain Eukaryota; kingdom Metazoa; phylum Arthropoda; class Insecta; order Diptera; family Culicidae; genus Uranotaenia; species Uranotaenia lowii. Next base: position 397,555,018 of record NC_073692.1, on the reverse strand, counting down.
CACCGTGGAAATTTCTTCATGTTGGGGGAATCGAAATAAAACTTTTTTTTAAAAAGTTTTAAACTCTGAGACCGGTTCAAAATTCAGCTTTTAACTATTCCCCAACGTTTCCAACATGTTACAAAGCCAATATACACGAACGCCACTAACGTGGTAAAGTGTCTATAATTAGAGGAAAAAAAAACAAAGCCAATATGTGTCACTTTTTTGAGTTTTTGATAAAATAAGATTTTTCATTTTCACCTGAGATGTACCGCGACCTTAAGAACTAGAAATTGAGCTGATAGTAGGGTAACGGGCTTATTTTGGACCACCTCATCTAGCTCTTTTATGAAGCAACTAATCATGATTTTTTTTAAGAGATATAGTTAAAGCCCGGGCACTTAATAGTAATGGAGCTCGTTTATTTTTTGTAATTTTAGTTCTGGAAATGAAAACTAAAATAAGTTTGCGAGTTCATTGCAGAAAGCACGTTTAGAACTGGAATGGTATCCAACTAAAACGTCGCAACATTTTATAGTCACTCTGATAGTTACTCAAAGTTAAAAACTTTCGCTGATCTACCATTTTAATCCTTTTATACTTAATTTAGTGTTTGAAAACGGGCGCATGTACTGATAAACAGTTCGTTAAAAATTTAACACTCTGTTTAAAAACTGAGAAAGAATTCTCTTGCTTTTCTGAAGTATTTATTTGATATTACTGGTGTTCATTCATAAAATTTTGAATACTTGCATTTTTGTATTTTTGTTTCAAAAATTAAGGATTTGAGGATTTTATGAAAAGAAACTTTTACCTCAATATTGCCTTGTTTAGCTTTCAAATTAAATTCTACATTTAATTTTCTTGCAGTCTGCTGTTGACATCTAAATTTGGCCTCAACGTGCTATTTTATAAAAAATTATGAAACTTCAATGATGCCTAGATTTGCCTAGATTATGCAATCTTGTTGGTGTCATTTCATTATTGAAATTTAAAAAAATTAAATGACTTACCATATTGCAAATGATACCTAGTACTAGATTTTCCGGTATTCTAATTGAATGTGATTAGCTGCCTGATTTTTATTTCATGGAAAAATATATAAATTAATACTTTTATACCAGATTATTTTACAATTCAGATTATTTATATTTTGAAAAACAAAGGATGCCTCAATGATTCCCAATTTTGCTCTCGGGTTAGCTGTACAAAAAATGATGTTATCTCGGGGATGAAAAAACCAATTAGTTTTAAATCTCAAAAAATAATGATGCTGTCTAGACACCTTAATTATGCCTAGTTTTGCTATCAAATACAATTTATATCTAGTTTTGCTTACTGTTTGCTGTTGATACCTAAATGTGGTCTCAGCTTGCTGTCAAATGAGAATAATTGAAAGCTTAATTATGCCTTATTTTGCTCTCGTACAAAACTGAACAGCAAAAGATACTATCAATTTGCTGTTGACACCTCATTATGGTTTATGTTTGCTATCAATTTGGGCATCAAAGTCTGCTCGGGTGAATCATCCTTCGGGATGAAAATCCCGAGAAAAAAAAAACAGTTCGGGTCTTATAGACCCTCAACGCAAAGGAACTGGTGTTGGAAGATTTTGTCTAATTTTGGTAATATAGTGTATGGATTTCCCATTCATTAGTTTTGAGTAAATCGATCTTTTATAAATGATAAACACATAATCCTCCATGATAACTAAAAACTTATTTCAAGTCTATTTATTATCCTTCTTCAATGTAAAGATTAAGATTGTTTCTAGATATTTTAGATTTAAATACATTTATTTTTTTCCATATTTGAATAGATATAATTCCAACAATTTCTAACAGCACTATAAATTTTCTTAAAGTATTGGATATTGAAGATGTTAACTCAATGAACATTTTTGTAGAAGTGTGCAAAAGTATTTGCTATGAGAAATATCAACAAACATTTATTTACTTTCAAAATTTTTGTTGATTTCTATAGTTTTGCCGAAAAGTGAACAAATTTTCTAAATGAAGTTTATCTTTTTTCATAAGTTAATTGATTATGAAACTAGACGTGACAAGGGGTAAAATCAGCGCATTCTAATAGATAAAAAAAATTCCCGAAAAAATGTGAATTTTGTTGACATGTGTAAACAAGAGTTTCAAATGTGAAGTCTTAGAGTAACACTCTTTTTTTTTTGAATCGGCACTGAATCAGTCGTCCTACGTTTTGTCCTCCTTTTGATAAACAGTTATCATACGTACTGATAGTTTGTCCTATCAAAAGCCCTACTGTTAAATATTGTATTCTTGAAAACCTTTTTAACTATATCATAGTTCGAGTAACATTGTGCCTTTTTGTGGCGTTTGTAAAAGGAAAATGAAAGAAGCGACATTTTTTCAAACGTCATTCAAAAACTTGTTTTGTAGTTACATTTGGAATCCTGAAATCACGCTGAAATGTTTTTGTAATAGTTTTAACAGTGCACTTCGTTTTCGCAGCCATAACACGGGGATTTACTAGGACGCTGCTTTCTGCACCGTCATGCAGCATGCAGCTTCACTGGCTGGGTTATACCTTCAGCGTGGTGTTGTTGTTTTCAATTGCTCGCCGCTCGCTGCATCACGAAAAGATAGATGCTGATCTATCTGCTACATAATCAGAATATGAACCGGGCTCCACTGTTTCTACCCCGGCTCTCGGTCGTAATCAGCCAGGACGGCAACGTTGAGATGACTGACAGCCTAGAGCACACGCTCAAACTCAAACTCAAACCTACCCCAGGGGTTTTAAATCTAGGGGTGGAACAACTTTGACACAAAGTAGGCGCGGTGAAGAAGTGGGCACGGAAGGCAAAATTTTGACAGCCTATTACATTGTTTACGTTTTTTGTCAAAGAAAAGCAATGAAAAGTATGACCGAAACAGTCGTGCTTTGGTGGTGGTGTTTTATATGACGTCACCATCAACTTGAATTTAAATCTTTTGTTTTTGTTTTAGAGTGGCAAACAACAGTGGCTGTTTTTCAATCTCCTCGAGCAAAAGCCGTGAAGCCGTGAAGTAGTACGGCTGGACGGATCGAACTAGCAGAACAAAAGGGTAAAGGGTTGGGAAAAACCTTTATCGCAGCGGTTGTGATGTACAATCTATACCGGTGGTATCCAACCGGGAAGGTTATCTTCATGGCACCGACTAGACCGCTGGTAAATCAGCAGATCGAAGCATGCTACAAGATCATGGGTATTCCCAAGGAAGATACCGCCGAAATGACGGGGAAACAGCTGAGGAAGAACCGCTCCGAGCTGTGGCAAACTAAACGGGTGTTCTATGTTACACCACAGGTGATGACGATTTTTTTCCTTTAAATTTTAACATATCTGATAATTTTACGTAATTTGTTTTTTCCAGGTCATCTTAGCGGATATCAATTCTCCGGAACAAAACTTCCCCACCGATAGTATCAAACTGGTAGTGATCGATGAGGCCCACAAAGCTAAAGGTCGATACGCTTACACCGAGGTCATTAAAGCAATATCGGCTACCAATAAGCAGTTTCGTGTGCTAGCCTTGTCAGCAACACCAGGCCGTACCTTGGAGGATGTGGCCGAGGTTCTACGAAATCTGCTAATATCACACATCGAAGTTCGATGGGAAAATTCTATTGATGTTTCGCCGTACACATTTAAGAAGAACATTCGAACCGTCGTCATACCACTTGGTCCCACACTGAGTCAGATTCAGATACTGAACGTTTTATGAAGCCAGCCATAAAAGTTTTTTTGACAAACCAGAATGAAACATACAATGACCAAAACAGTTTCGTTATTGAATCCTTATCTTCTGCTAACCATTTTTTTTTTTAATTATTTTTTGAAGGTGCTATAGAGATGAAAAAATGTCAGAATCAAGCAGAAATAATCTATAATTTAGAATATTTTCTTGTCAGGTCATAGACAATTTTGTTTTGAATTTTCCTAATATTTCGTTTGAACTTCCTTTTTGTTTGTTATATCTTCTGTAGTCGAAAAAACTGACCACAATACAAATTCAAAGTTCAGGCGATCCTCTCCGTACTACTAGGCAAAAGCTTCAGATGCCTCTCGTTGGTTTTCCTTTTCAGATGGAATTACCATATTTATAACACCATATCAGGCTACTATTTACTTTATTTTCATGATGTTAAAACATTATTAGGATACTGTTTATTCGAAAAATCTATGTTGTCCGGTCATAGGCGGTGTCCGGCCATAGACGAGTTCCCCCTACACCTATAAAAATAATATTTGGCGGCATTTCTATTCTTGGTAAATCTCTAGCCTTCGCCCGCCTGATATCGAAATTCATTGAGGACTAATTACTAATTCATTTCGGTGTAACATGTGTTTCAAGCGACAGTTCGATTTGACTCCTAACGTGTGGGTGCTGTAGCCTTGAATATCAAGCTCTCGATAACTTTGGCCCCAGTCAGGGTTGGTGTTACTAACGGCAACGTGTCGCCAGGCAGCAAGTCGTTGGCAGAATGCGGCTTTTCTGTTGTAGCCTATTTTCTGGTACAGATATGTGAGTACTGTAAAACCGGCCAGCCGATGTTGCTCTCGAGTACCTGTTGTGGTACAAGAACGAGCTTGTGCCCTGGGAAACTTTCCAGCATGATTCGATAACTTTGGCCCCAGTCAGGGTTGGTGTTACTAACGGCAACGTGTCGCCAGGCAGCAAGTCGTTGGCAGAATGCGGCTTTTCTGTTGTAGCCTATTTTCTGGTACAGATCTGTGAGTACTTCAAACCGCCGAACCCGCTGTTGTTCGATCATGTTGAGGTTAATGTAAAGTACGTTTTGAAGGAACATTGCTACGTCCAAGTTTTTTCCCTGTTCAATACAGATTCCGGCTGCTTTCAGAGCAGCTTCTGTTTCGATACTACCTGCGCTACGATACTTGCTGTAATTAATAATCGCTTCTCGATAACGGGCTGGAATTTCCTCCGGTTGGAGAATGTTCGGAGGGAACTTCTGGGTAGTAGTTGATTTGTTAACCAGCGTTCCAGAATCGGTGAGCGAAGAACTTCCACTGGCCGTGCTGCCACCTGATCCAGATGAAAATGTTATCTGATAGAAGAAGCTGGCGAGTTAGAAGAAGCGGAGGTTTTGTCCGGAATCGATGCCGTTAATCACCATATCGGTTTTTTTCTGCCGTAGATTGTTACATTCAGCTCGGTTTGGTTGTCGAATTTGCCAACTGTTATCAAACCCAGCAGTCTCCGATGCGGCTGGAAATCACCCCAATCATTATTTTCCACTGGATGGTCTCTAATATATCGGACCCAAATATCTCGAGTTATTCCTGAAGAATCTGAAATTACAATGAATGATGTCAATTTTAATCAAGCAAAATTTACAACAGGGCAATTTCTTTACCAGGAATTTTGACGTTGTTCAGTCGCTGAATTCGTTCGGAAACACGCTGCAGAGATCGCGGCTTCAGTGGACCGATTCCGCGTACAAGGATTAGCAGACAACCGTGATGATAGTGATGCTGCTCGTAGTCTGGAAGCGCCATTATCGGGTCACCTGGTCCTTGCGATAACATGTAACTTACAGACGATCTCATTTAGTGGCCAATTTTCTTCATTCGGTCCAGTTCGTTTTTGCTCCCTGCTTCGATAACCTTTTATACTTCAAACGGAGAACTTTCTCCCCCAATCCCGGGAAAGGAATTTTCTTGCCAGCAGGTCTACACTGATTTGACACATCATCTTTTGTCGTCGACTCTTTTTTATGATTATTTTTCGCGATACGCCTCCCTTTTCTTCGTGCGTGCCACACACAGCTACCGTGATACCTGTGCGCTTGATGCACTTTGATCCGTTCTTGTTTTGTAAACAATGTCACAGCATGGCTGAGTGGGCTCTTTGACATTTTACACCACCCTAATCTAACAGCCCTGACCTACCCCACAGGCAGCGTTGCCAGATTGAAAACCGCTCAAGTCCGTAGATTACACGAAAATCGAAAAATGTACTGTTTTCGGCTAAATAAAACTTGATGACTTTTTTTTTTTTTTTTTTGGTCGTCAGGTAGAATTTTCATTTATCCGCAGAATCCCTTGAATTTATTCGATAATCCGTAGAAAATCCGTAGGAAATGCTGAAAATCCGTAGATTTGGAGCATCGATCCGTAGCTCCGTAGATATGTTCAAAATCCGTAAAACTACGGAGAAATCCGTAGATCTGGCAAGGCTGCCCACAGGAACAGATTTGCCGTTGTTGCTCATCAACGTTCATCGTCGTCGTCCTCGTCATCATCAAAAACAGCTACCTACTCGTACCTACTACACGGGAATGCTTCCTTATCAGTTAATCCGGTCCTGACCGGATTTGTCACGTTAACTGGATCCAGCCAGCCAGCTAGTCGGTGCCATTTGCTGCTGTGCTCGGGTCTAGCGAGAGATAATTATGACGTTGATGTGCAACCGAAGCTGAATCCGAGCTTCAACCGAGAGATGGCTTCATAGGGTTATGCAAATGATATGGTAATTGTATGGCGGAATTGATCACAGATGAAGCTCTTTTATTGTACTTTTAGTTGGGTGTCAGATAAAATGCTTCGGAAAAATTCCCGTTGATTCAACTTGTTTGAGTGACGAAATGAAACGAGCATTTTTTTAAGCTTTTTATTTACACAACATTCTATGGAGCTTACCTCCATGATTTTCCACGAAGAATTTTCTTTCAAATTACCACCAGCTTTGATGTTTCGATGCTACTGGAGGAAATCCTTTATCATATCAACACCAGTCAGTATCTGCTTTCTTTCAGGCCGGTAGCATCGATTTCCGCTGCCAACAAAGGCGCAATTAAACCGAATAAATCAGCTTGGAGCATTTTTAACTTTGCTAATTAACTGCCAGCCACAACCGAAGGAGAGTTTCCGTTACCATACACCGTACTATGCCACGAAGTGGAGAATTATTCGGCAAATCCTCTACAGGGCTTTGGGGTACTTAGGGGCAAGTCGGTTCAATTTGAGAAAAGTTACTCGCTAAACACAAATAACACGATATTTTTAACATTCTAATAGCAACACAATATGTTACTGGGTTCAAGCAGTTTCATTAGAGCAAATTAATGAAAATTTATCCTCTGTACCCCTAATAACGATAGGATGTGGACTGATGCTCTACCATACAAGATAGGCTAATTAGGCTTATTCTTCTGCTTTTAACGTTGAGTTGATGTTTTCAAATATTTTCACTAATAAAAAAAACAATAAATGTCAAAATCCTGGCAAGATTATTTTCCAAAATGTACATACAGGGTCCGGCAATTTAACTGCTACATAACTTTAACAGTTATTCTTACGAAGCATACAAAACCGAATTTGATGACACCTTGTCACTTTGCTAACATAATTTCCGAGCTGTCTCAGAATGTTTTTTTGTTAAAAATTTGCCTCAAACCTGTACGTTATGCTTCGATTCGATAGTTTCAGGCTGTGCAACGGTAGACAGACATAATTCGTGGGCTGTCCAATATACGTATATGTATTTTTTTTTTATTTCGCCTTGAACTTGGAAGATACCTGGAGATCAGAAGTACCAATAAACGGTATGGTGGAGGTCTTCAATCTACAGTGGCGACATCTACCATGGTGCAGTAGACTGAGTCGATTTGTGGTCATTTTTGAATTTCTCAAACCTTGGCTCTAAAAATCTTTGTTTTGGTCCAAAACTCATCCATGATTTTTTTGCAGAATTTTTAAGTAAAGTTTACATGATTAAATTTTAACTATTAAGTTTGTATGGGAAAATTCAATATTATGTACTGTTAAATCAACATCATTTTTGTTTCTTCTGTAGAACCGAGCCTTCTAATAGTTTTTGTGCTTATTTATAAATTCCCTAAGGGACTGTTTTTCTCCATTTGGAACATTTTTCAACAACATTTAATCATTGTAAAACATTCCGGAAGTCGGAGATAGTCGAAGACTTTGTCTATCTCGGCTCACTGGTGACCGCAGACAATGACACCAGCCATGAGATCCGGAGGCGAATTATCAGCGGAATTCGTGCCTACTATGGACTCCACAAGCAACTGCGGTCGAGAAGACTTAGCCCTCGCACGAAGTGTAACCTTTATACGACGCTCATTAGACCGGTTGTTCTCTACGGGCACGAGACATGGGTATTGCTCGAGGAGGACCTGCGTACACTCGGAGTATTCGAGCGACGAGTGTTAAGAACCATCTTCGGCGGCGTACAGGAGAACGGAGTGTGGAGGCGAAGGATGAACCACGAGCTCGCGCGCCTCTACGGCGAACCCAGTATCCAGAAGGTGGTGAAAGCTGGCCGGATATGCTGGGCGGGACATGTTGCGAGAATGCCGGACGACTGTCCTGCAAAACAGGTGTTCGCTACGAATCCGATAGGAACAAGACGAGCGGGGGCGCAACGAGCGAGGTGGTTAGACCAAGTGGAGCGTGATCTGGCGAACGTGGGGTGCCCGAGAAATTGGAGAACGGTTGCCATGGACCGAGTGAATTTTAGGAATTATGTTTGTCAAGTTATGTCGTGAGACGGAATACTATGTAAATAAAAATAAACATTCCGGAAAATGAAGGTCGAGAAAGACGATACACGACAGTAAAGTATGAAATTGCTATCAAAATTTTCAAAACCCTGTTTTTTTGTCACATAAGATACAGTACCGTTCATAACTGTATAGAAATTGGAAATACGCGCACGGTCAAAGTAAAGCACTTCCATAACTTTTTTCTTTGATGATAGTTTTTGATAAAATTTTCTGCGTAAGATAGATCAAGTTTCAAACTATTATATCACAAAATTTGAGCTTTCTAAAGATTGTGTGGCCAAAGATACAGTATTTCTACGAAAATCGGAGTTTTTGGACTTTTACCATTCAAACTGCAATCTCTAAGAAACAACGTTTGAAAATAAGAGAGACTGTTGTGTTTTTTTGCAATGGTAAAGGGCGAACACGAAATTATAGCGACACATTCAACAGGGCATAACTTTTTTGCCGTTGGGTAAAAAACCAACCAAATTTTGCACACTTTCTCATTGATGTATATTGTTTACATGCTGTCAAACTCGTCGTGTTTTTCGATTCAACGAAAATGAAGGTGAACCAACGCAAGTCGAGAAAACAAACTCTTTCCAAACACCTGGAATTTTCTGACCTGTCGCACCGGCAGTTGGGAAAAAATTGGACATTCAACCGTCTCCAGAGTGTTGAAGGGATTCCAGGAGCAGTTGACTCTGAACCATGGCAAAGGAGCTGGAGGAAAACCGAGACTGGAGAACAAAAAAAAAAGGAGGGAAAGGTGAATGGGATGATAAAGTAAATCTAAATGTCTCAAGCCGTGATTTGGATAAAAAGATCGTGTCGCAGAGCTACGTGCAGAATCCAAAGAAGAGAGCTGGACTACATACATATAAGGTAGAGAACTTCCCAAATCGCGATGAGTGGCAGCAATCGACGGCTAAAACTCGGGCACGGAAGCTCTACGAGAAGATGGTGACAAAATATGGCTGCTGTGTGATGGATGACGAAACGTATATAAAAGCCGATTTTAAGCAAAATCGGGGGTTGGAGTTTTTCACCGGCAAGAACAAGTTCGTTGTGGACGACAAATTTAAGAAGAAGAAAATGTCGCAGTTCGCCTCCAAATATTTAGTTCGGCAGGCCATTTGTCTTGTGGACTGAGGAGTGAGCTTTTCGAGACAAAGGGCACAGAAATGGCGGGATCTACAAATCTGAGTACCTCGCGAAGCGCCTTTTTCCGTTCTTGCAGCAATACAACGAAGCTCCGCTATTTTGGCCAGATTTTTCATCATGCCACTATTCTAAAATTGTCATGGAGTGGTATAAGGTCAATTCTGTCCATTTTGTTCCAAATGATATGAACCTGTCAAACCGTCCGGAACTGTGTCCGGAGGAGCAGTACTGGGCAATAATATAGCGGGAACTTCGGAAGAGCAAGATGACATTCAAAGACGAGAAGAACATGTTAAGAAAATGGAAAAAAAATATGAAAAACTGGTACCGGATGACACTGTAAAGACTTTGAAAAAAAAAAAAAAAGGGTGAACACGAAATTTTTACGACACCGAAAATGTTATGCCACATTTTCGGTGTCGCAAAAATTTCGTGTTCACCCTTTATAATTTTCTAGTAATAATATTTAATGTTGATCTTTGAAGCACAACTGCTGTCTTTTTCGGTGGCTTATCATCCAGAATATCCGAGGTTACTTTTCCGAATTCAGCGTTCCACTATTATTGAAGGACTATCCGTAATCCAAAAGATAGAATAAAACATACAAATGCTTTGTGATCATCGTAGAAAAACAATCGTTTTGAAGATAAAAATAAAATTCGCTAACCTTGCTTTTTTTGTCTTGAAAAAATTTCCTTCACCGGTATCTCGTGTTTATTTCCAATTGCAGCCATTTTGTTTTGTTTTGTTTATTTTGTTTTGTATGTGATCCGTTGATTTTTTACCAAATAAATGAAAAAATTCCGGAACTGGAATCGAAGAAAGAATTTATTCGGCTGAATTTTCAAGTCCGTTGACAAGAGGCTTGAAAAAAAAGAAAAAAATTATGAAATGTTAATCGAGTCGTAAGGGCAGCTTTATTCTATTCGCATTTTCAAGGCACTTGACAGAACACCTTGAAATTCACACGCAAGTTGAGAGGACAGTCTGCCCATATCGACAAAAATTTCAAGCAAGTTGAGAAGACAGCTTGAAAATGAAGGGCGAGCTGAGAGGACAGCCCAATCCAATCGATAAAAATTTCAAGCGTTTTGAGATGACTGGCAAATTTTGACAAGTGAGTTGAGAGTACACCCTGAACAAATCGATGAAAATTTCAAACGAGTTGAAAGTACTGCTTGAATTTGACAGGCGAGATGAGAAAACAGCCTGAACAAATCGATAAATATCTCAAGCGAGTTTAGAGGACTGCTCCAATTTGACAGGCGAAATGAGATGACAGCCTGAATAAATAGGTAAAATTTCCAAGCTAGTTGAGAGGACCGCTTGAAATTGTCAGGCTAGTTGAGGTTACAGCTAGGAATTTGAAGGCGAGATGAGAGGACAGCCTAAAAGTATTGCTAGAAATTTCGAGCGAGTTCCAAGTTCGTTGGAAGCACAACTATTTGCTACGATTGATATGTGTTCCAAGCATGTTAAGACAATTTTAAGTGAAAATTATGTGTGAAGGAAACAACTTCAGTTTTTTTTAAAATATAACCAAATGGGTAGCGAGGACAGCTTGTAATGAGAGTGAATGATAACGCAATTCGAGATAATTGCATGGGAATCATTCCAAGTCACTTGGGAAGAAATCTTTAATATGGTAAAAAAAACGAGCGAAGATGATAGTTGGAGCATTCAGCCGAATCCAATTGAAATCAGCTTGGAATTAGAATAAATAGTGAGGACATTTGAGAGAACAACTTATGAAGCTAGATGAACAATTTAAAATAAAATAGGAATTGGACCACGATATTTACGAATCGAGAAAATACGTTAAGCATTCTCGGATTGAAATCACAGCAAGATAATGGCTTGAAACTTCAGTAATGAATAATATTGGCTATGTGACTAAATAGAAAAACGTAAGAACATATTTATTGAACAGCTTGAAAGTGAAAGACGAAGTTAGAATGTCTCTTGAGAAAAAGCGAGTCAAGCTAACTATTTGGTTGAATACAGTAGAGGGGAAACACAGGACTGCTTGTATGTATGAACCAGTTCCTTTAGTGATGTTTGATTTAAACCTTGCATCGAAAGTGAAATTTTGTGATGATTATCGTGGAAAGTGAATAAGAAATTTCCTTAAACTGTCGTATTGCAATCTCAATATCATAAAAAGGTCTACCATATAGCATAAGCTTGCCAAATTGCCGGATATAACCGGGTTTTGCGGCTATTTAATTTAAAAAAAATTCTCTTTTCAAATTTTTAATGCTCAGCAAGCTTTGATTTACTTTCCAGTACACGTGAACTCTGGATGGTCGTTTCTAATGCCCGACCCATGGTTAAAACAACCCCGCCAAAGGAAACGAAAATCGTTTGGCAAAATGGGTGCCATGACTTTTGGTTCGTGGGAAAAAACCCGAAAGTTGTATGGGAGGGTTTTTCAGGCGGGAGGGGCCCAAAACTATAACCTCGACCATCCTCATGTCCAATTACATCTCTGTGCCAAATTTCAAGTTGATAGGTTAAGCGGTGTGGATTTGTATAAGGCGCATGTATATATACAAACATATATAGCCCAACTCAACTTTATATATTAAGTTTTTTACAAGATTTTTTTTCTTGATTTTTGTTAACAAATTCCTGAGCTTTGACCAAATTTGCCCGGGGATAGACCGGATGGTCAAAAATATTGAAATCAAACGCCCGGATTTTTCCAGGTTTATAGATAAAAAAGCCCGGTATTGCCCCGAAAACTTTTATCTCACCCCTATGCGTCGGAAAATCGGCGTCGCACAGTGATCCAATTCTCAAAAAAGCTGGCAAAAAGTCTGTTTTCAACAATTTTGCTCTGAAACTTTTCAAAATTTTTCAATAATCAAAATATCACAAAAAATAACATATTATTTTTATATTTTCTTTAAATTTCTTTTTTTATTGTAAGAATTAGAAAAATTTAATTTATTTTAATATTTCAGTAAGTAAATTCTTGTACAAAAATTTTCCAACAGATTGCTGCAAAATCTATCACATCCTAGAAAGGTTAATTGAATCTAAAATTATCTCAAAATTACAATACATATGAAATTAAATCAATACAGATTGACCTGACAACGCTCTAGTACCGATCACTTTTTTAATTTCTCATGAATTAACGAGTCAATATAGAAATTTTATGATAGATGAGAATTGTTCAACAATTTCACCACTACTGATCAAAATTTTGAAATTAAGGTTGTAGGCTTTTTTTCTTAAATGATGATCTCATATATAAAAATGGATTCGTTTTCTTTGTAACACCATCACGAATGAATGGTCGGTCGTAATAAAGTGAAATTTGGTATCTGAGGGTTTTCCGGGTCAGAGATGGTTTGTATAATAGTTTCAAGAATCTCACTTTTTATAGAAGGAGGACTCCCATACAATATGATATCCTTTTGCTATCTAATATATAAAATGGAGGCGTTTCCTTTGTAACACTATCACGTATTAATGGTCGTTCGTAGTGACATCCGAGGGTTTTTCGGGTCAAAGATGATTTGTATAAAAGTTTCAAGAATCTCACTTTTTATGAAAGAGGGGTTCGCATACAAAATTATCTCTTTTCCACATCTTATATATAAAAATGGAGGCGTTTTCTTTGTCACAACATTACGTATGAATGGTCGGTCGAAATTAAGTGAAATTTGGTATCCGAGGGTTTCCGGGCCATAAATGGTTTGTATAATAGTTTCGAGATTATTACTTTTTTGGAAGGTGGGCTCCTATACAAAATCAACTAGAAACGGGACAAAACTCGAACGACTTGAAAACGATTTTCATGAAAACTGATTCACGAGCACGAAGAAGTTAAAAAACTGTAAACATTTTCCAACGATTTATTAAGTAACGGGTAAAACGAAGTTTACCGGGTCAGCTCGTTTATTATATCAATGGTTGTTTCAACACAATATACTTAATTTATATTTTAAACGAGAAATACAAACATTTTGTTTCATATTTTCTAAATTTTTTAATTTAACATTTAAAATTTATTTTTAAATTTATTTCATATTTCATATTTTTAAAATAATACCATAAAAGTTTCTAACAATTTTTAAAGTTTCAATTGGTTCTCATGAATATTGAACAACAGAAAAGGTTCTATGATTTGAACAATAATCAGAAGAATATTTGAGAAACCGTAATTTACCGTATGTTTTGAGAGTTTTCCTAATAGTAATAATGTCACAAAAATTCATACTGATAGTGTTTTCAAAATATGAAAAGGATGTTTTATGAATGAAGTTTTGAGAAAAATCAACCTAGAGATCCAATGAAATATCAATTTAATTTGTGATCTGGGAGGTTATTGGCTTAGAAGTTAAATTTAATGAAAAAAGTGGTTCAACTCTTTGACGTCGTTCTCCAAAAATGGCAAAAAAGGCAGCCCAATTTGCCATTTTTAGTAGCCCAGAAATGTGGGAATCTATCCACCGTAAAATTAGAGTGGAGTTATGTGTAGTGTTTTTTTTTAATCTCTAGTTGAAGCTATAAAATTCAAAATATTAATCGTTTTTTGCAACTACATTCCATATAAAAAATTAAACTTTATTCCAAACCACAATTTTTTATTAGATAAAGTGTATAATATGCCTAACAAAAATATAAATTAATTGCAAAGCAATATATATTAGCGATTTGAATATCTATTCGCTCTTCAAAGTAAGCAAATCTTTGCGAATTTTTCAAATTGTTCAATCTTTTCTCAGCCTTTCCTGGAGAACTCCGAAAGACTATCATTTTCATGGTTTCATTTAGCTTGAAAATGCCGGAACACGACGAAATATTTGAATAGATAATTATGAGCGCTTCAAAAATCGACTTTCTGCCAGCTTTTCTGGGTTCTGGACCACTGTGCGCCGTGCCTTTTGATAGGTAGCGGTACACTCAGAGGAAATCTTATTATAAATTTCATAAGATACATCTTATGAACCGATCTTATGATTATTTTGTGTCCAAACTAATATTTCATAAGAGTCTTATGAAATTCTTTCAATATTCATACGAAGTTCTTATGAAAAATAGAAGAAGCGGCATTTTGAAAAATAATGAACACATTCATTCCATCAGCCATTTTCTCGTCATCGTACCAAGAACTCAGTTGTGGAGCCATTAGTTTTTCTCAAAGTTGAAAGTGATTTTGTTATTCTACATGGTAAGTTTGTTTTTTTGTGAACGTTCCAACTATTTGTTAACGTAAACCCATATTTTTATGTTTACTTTTCAGCAAGTTGACCGGCGAAAAGGATAAGTTCAATGGACCGGGTGCGACAGAATGACTGTTGGAACCGTGCCTTGATGTGCTGCTTATGGTGATCATGATGTAATTGTAAACAAATAACAAATTATACAGAAAATAAACTGAACGTTTTTAACATAAATTATTTTGATATTTTCTCATCAAACGTAAAATTTTCTGTGTCCATAAGACCCTCTTATGAAAAGCAACAACCTCTCATTCCCAGCAAGAAAAATATTCATTACCGTTCATTTTCCGCTTCGTAGCGAAATAAATCCGAAGCGGCCCGCCTCGAATTTATTTCGCTGCGAAGCGGAACATGAACTTAAAAATCACTGGGTTAAAGCAGGTGTTCATCTGAAGAATTCATTCGCTTCATAAGACAATCTTATGAATTTCATAGATTTTTCTTATGGCGCCACTTCATAAGAGAATCTTATGGTATATATAATAGTATTTTTCTGAGTGTAGCGTTCAATGAGCGGCCTGGTTGAATCGAACGATGTAAATTGAAAGAAACAGCTGATCAACTGTTAATTTGTTTCTACCAGTTTCGACCAAGTTTCATTGAACACACTTGATTGCAAATGTAATGTTAACTGATAAAATATAAAATCTGACTTTCGCATTTATGGCTAAGAGCATGATGGACAGCTGTGGAGCAGGATTTTGAAGCCTTTAAATACTGACTCACCTGTCAGGTATGTCATTCATAAATTTCAAAAAAGTATTGAGGTTTCATAAAACAATCTGTTATCGCCTCTGAGACTATAATTATTACGCTTTTTTTAAATGAATACAGTGAGCGAAATAAGAATAGCACCACTATGTGTTTTGCTTGTTGAAATATGAATGATTGGAAATTATGAAAACTTTCTTCTACAGTTTGTTCTGAATTGCTTAACGGATAAATCAAGCATAAGTTTACTTTTTTTGTACGTAGCAATTGGCGTTGAGGACCAAAAATGTGAAACAAGAGAGAGCACTAGAGGAGCATCTCTTAAAACCCCCTTTTAATACATTTGAAAACCTTTAGAATTCTGGAAAACTCCAAATAATTCGTAGAAGCATTATTATTCACTATAACACAGTAAATTTTTAAAAATAATCTTGTTTTTGTTGAAAAACTCAAATGGTGCTATTCTTATTTCGCACCCCTTTTTCACATTTTTGGTCCTCAAAGCCAATTGCTGCGTCCAAAAAAGTAAACTAATGCTTGATTTATCCGTTAACCAATTCAGAACAAACTGTGGAAGAAAATTTTCGTAATTTTCAATCATTCATATTTTAACAAGCAAAACACATAGTGGTGCTATTCTTATTTTGCTCGCTGTATTATTGGTTTCAAACAATCCCACTCCAAAGCTATTCTTGCTCCGAGAAGAACATAACACTGCAAAATTTTATCTACGTTCCCTTAACATCACTATCCCGTTTACTTGATTTATGCCCTTCCACTGACATTTCGCCCGAAAGACACTGACTAAGATTGCCAGAAAGTTTTCATTGTACCTACAAAATTCTCGCACAATTTTTCAGCGCACATGACACGATAAAACACATAGGGTTAGTTGCCCTACTTTGGACCCTTTAAGCGATGGTTTTTAAATAATCATGTTTTTCTGATAAATGGACGGGAAATTTATATCATTCAGGAAATTCATTTATAAGTCATGATCTTATCTGCAAGTGTCAATGAAAATTTTCAACTTAGGTTTTGCCGTTACTGAGAGATTTGCGAAGATGTGGATGATCAACATTTCCAACTTTGAACCTAATGTTCCTATTTTGGTACTGGATCGGTTCCTTTCATTGGACCTAGAACAAGAATTCCTATAAAAAGTATGATTTTTCGTAAATAAATAAACAAATTCATTGAAAATATAATCTTCAATCGATTATTATCATACAAAAGTATAACCGCTTTTTATCATTGAAAAAAAAACTTAAATTTCTGTTATGAATATCACAAACTTGTTGATCCCAGTCAGGTCTATCAGCAGAACAATAGCTGAAACTTGTTTGTGTTTACTTACTTGTAGTTTTTTTTAAAGCTGGCAAGAAATGTTAGAAATATTCAATACTGGTTCTGAATTATGCCCCAATTATAAATTCGCACTTTTGTTGATTTGTTGGTATTGAAACAAAGTATTGGTGATGTCAGGTCTAAACATGGAACATCAAAGTCGAAAGTTTCCTATATTTGGACCCTTTCCAAATTTTCCGAGTTTTCCATTGATTCTCATTTATTTCAAGAAAAATAGGTAGAATGGTTAATATTCTTCACAGTGAAAGTAATTTTCCTTCAAACTTTGGCTTGGACAGTAGAAAAACGTGATTTTTCCTTAAACACTCCATTTTCTCAATACGCGCCCCACTAATTGAGCTGTCTGATTTACCACTGATGAGAAGGTACATTTTTAAAATCTTTGAAAAATTTATCAGAAAGACTTTTAGTGGCAAAAAATGGTATGATAGGAATCAGGAAGAATAAGGGTTCATTGTGTGCATAGGAATATCTTTATTCTATGCCAGCAAAATGAATTATTTACAATTTTCGGCATTTTAGGACTAAAGTAGGCTCTAGGTCCAAAGTAGGAGCACTCACCCTATCATCCAAAGCAACTGCTATAAAGCTCTGCAAGAATTATGGTCATCCCTCGTGTCGGGGGCTGATGTTTTTTTTTCCTGAAAAGGCATCGTCCGATTTAACGGAAAAGGTTTCAAACTTGAAAACGGTTTTGGGATAGGAACAAAAAAATCTCCGGGCCATTCTATCTTGGACTTGAAATATTATCCATCATTGCTGGGACCATCAGCACTGGACCGGACTCCGGGAGCCATGTTTCATTTTAATGTCCTTTGCGTTGATTTTTGAAGTTACGGAGAAAAAATGGTTTAATAGTTGCCAATGAACGGAAGGCATGAGAATTTTCTTTTCGACTGTTGATGATTCTGATGTGGATGACTGCTTGTAATCGCATAAACGACGTTAGTAAAACCTTTCAGAGTATTTTCTGTTACAAGTATAATGTCAAAAGAGGACGTTGAAGACGGAATCATTTTATCGGAAAAAAACATTTTTTTTTTCGGGAAGGACAATTTCTCAATTACCGAACCCGTGGAATCACTGGTCCAGTAGAATCCTAGAAAGCACGGTGTGTGACGCCTCCCGAAAAACTGGCTGCGTTGGATTAAAAGTTTCCCGCGCGATATCCAGCGGAGTGAAATTTAAATCGGATGAAAAACAACGGCAAAGAGCAGTTTATTTAATTAACTAAATTCATAAAAATGATTGATGAGAGAACGGTTTCTGGTTGAATTACAATTGGACAACAAATTTGGGATGCGCTCTTACGGTCGAATTGCTTCCAGGGTAACACATTAAAAAAAGGGTTGGCAGGATCGGCTAAAGGGATGAATGAACCTTCTGGATGGCGACGAGGAGGACTTCTTGCCGCCGACTTTTCCTCTGTTCTACTGTTGCTCCTCGTAATAATTGTACGGAGGGAGGAAAGCCTCGGAAAAACTGGGTCTCCAGGCTTTCCTTTTGCCTCGTTTGCATATACCGGTCTTTGGTCGTTTGGTCGTTTCAAATGGCTAAAAGGAGGACCGGTCATAAAAATGAAATTAAAAACTGTACAAATTTGAATAAAACGGATTACGTGGGCAACTGCTGAAAGGATTGAGTACCTCGACTCTCCTCGTCTCGCCCCGGTCGTTCAGCAAGATTTGCTCGTTTTTCCGTTCATTCGACTTTTCGGACCATAAATCAATGAAACAATTTCGGAACTGGTGCAGGAGGTCAATATTTGCTTTTCTTCGCCCCGGAATTCCCTTGATGCTCATTTATAAGCACGCAAAAAAGGGTTTATCTAACGTTGTCGGGGGGAGAATTTTTCCTGGGCCTGAGATAATGAAGAGAAATTTGTAATTCGAGCTTGATTGTGGAGATTGAATTGGTGAAATCATAAAAAAGGAAAAGGAAGCTGAGCACACCGGTGAGCATTTGAATTAAATGTCATTTTTTTTCAAGCCAGTTTTTAAATACAGTGCTTTGGAAATTTATCTTGTCACAGTATAGATATTCTTCTAGAATTTTTGAAGCCGATGCAGAACAAATGGGGCTTTCCCTGAATATTGTTACTAAAGTTACTAAAAACCGACCATATACACTTTATATATTGGCTCTAAAAACTGAGCTGTGCAAAATTTCAGCTCAATCGGACTCGATTTATGGGTCCCCAAAAGCACTCAAAGTTTCGTTTTTTTTACCCTAAAAAATTTACCAGCCAAGCAAAACAAAACCAAAGATAATCCGTAAAATCAAAATTTGAATTTTGAAGCCAAATGATTAAGAAACGCATGAAACGTCGAGGTCTAGTGTTATCTCGGAAAAACAAATTTCGGGCAAAAATTGACTTTCTGGTACTTTCTGGATTTTTCGGAAAACCGGCCGATATTCAGAAAACCGAGAAAGTCTCAGGAAGTCGATTTCAAGCAATTTTTTTTTTTCGTTATAACATCAGATCTCGAAGTTTCATGCATTTTTGAGTCATTTGACATAAGAATAAATTATTCAATTTCTCCGATTTCATTTGGCCCCCTTTTACTTGATTTTTGAAATTTGAAGTCAGTTTTTGACACAAAACCTTTATTCGTGATAACACCAGTTTTCGACATTTTTCGCATTTTAAAGTCATTTGTTAAATTTGAAATCCAATATTTTCCGATTTCTTTTTGTCCCGTCCTCAGTGATTTGTAAGGGAAAACAACCGAAACTCTGAGTGCTTTGAGGCAACCCTAAATCAAGTCCGATTGGGATAAAAATTTAAACAGGTCAGTTTTTTGAGCCGATCTTCAAGATTTTATATGGTCGATTTGCGAAATAAATAAATAAATAAATATGTTAAATGGCGCTTTTTGAAGGTTAATAATTAGACTTTCAAGTGAATTTTTTTAACTTGCATAAAATTGTGTTTGTTTCCCGTTACTAAAGGGCGAACACGTTATTATTGCGACACATTCAACAGGGCATAACTTTTCTACCGTTGGGTAAAAATCAACCAAATTATGCATACTTTCTCATTAATGTGTATTGTTTACATGCTGTCAAACTCAAAGTCGTATTTATTCAACGAAAATGAAGGTTAACCAACGCTAGTCGAGAGAACAAATTCTTTCCAAAAACCTGAAAATTTCTGACCTGTCGCACGGGCAGTTGAAAAAAAAGTTGAACATTCATCATTCAACCGTTTCCAGAGTGTTGAAGCGATTCCAGGAGCGGTTGACTTTTGACCACGGCAAAGGAGCTGGAAGAAAACCGGGACCGCAAAACAAAAAGACGGAGGGAAAGGTGAAGCGGTTGATCAAAACAAATTCCAACGTCTCAATCCGTGATATGGCTAGAAAGATCGGCATGTCGCAGAGCTACGTCCAGAATGCAAAGAAGAGAGCTGGACTATATACATACAAGGTACAAAACTTCCGGAATCGCGATGAACTGCAACAATCGACGGCTAAAACTCAGGCACGAAAGTTCTACGAGAAGATGCTGACAAAATATGGCTGCTGTGTGGTGGACGACGAAACGTATATAAAAGCCGATTTAAAGCAAATTCCAGGGCTGGAGTTTTTCACCGGCAAGAGCACGTTCGATGTGGATGACAATTTAAGAAGAAGAAAATACCAAAGTTCACTTAAAAATATCTCTTTGACAGGCCATCTGCTCTTGCGGACTGAGTCTTTCGTGACAATGGGCACAGTAAATGGCGTGATCTACAAATCAGAGTGCCTAGAGAAGCGTCTTTTGCCGGTCTTGCAGCAGCACGAAGAAGCTCCGCTATTTTGGCCAGATTTGGCATAATGCCACTTTCCTAAAAGTTTCTTCGAGTGGTATGAGGCCATTTCTGTCAATTTTGTTCTAAAGGGCAAGAACCTGCCAAACTGTCCGGAGCTGCGCCGGTGGAGTAGTACTGGGCAATAATGAAGTGGGAACTTCGGAAGAGCAAGAAGACAGTCAAAAACGATAAGAAAATGGAAAAATTAACAGAGAAACTGGTAGCGGATGACACTGAAAAGGCTTTGATGGAGGGCATCAAGCGAAAATGTGTTCAATTTCTTTTGATTTTTGAATTAAATATATGTATGAAACTACCCTAAAATTTTGCTTTGATTCTAAACATTACAAGAAAACTGGCATGATATTTTCGGTGTCGCTAAAATTTCGTGTTCGCCCTTAAAACTCGTTTTTTTAGCACTCTTTAGCTGAATTTAGGACTTGTTCTGAAAAAGTAGACTATTTGCTACTTATTGCAAAAATAACTATAGGGATATTTTTAACAATACTGATTTTTTTTCTGAAATATCCCAAATTTCCTAGAAAATCGCATAACTATACTTAAAAGTAAAACCTCTTTCAGTTTGAAAAAAAAAGTTAAAACATTTTTGTTTGCTCATTTAATTTGATATATATCCCTGTATAAGTAGCAAATTTGGTCGAAACAGTACTTACTATTTTTTTATCAAATCGGAATTTCTTTTTAACCACCATAATATAATTATGCTGAATGAAAATTATTTAAGTCTTCGAGTTACAATGACAATAAGCATTATTGAAAAACAATACTCGTGTGAAATGGATAAATGGTGAAATTTTTTAAATTCTGTGTTCTTAAAAACAGGTTTGAGAATAGACTTCTGGTCCATATCTCTTCGACATGATCTAAGGTCAGTTGGCTGAAATATTCACGATACTTGAAAGTAAATTTCTCATTTCTTCCTAAGTAAGCAAAATTTTTATAAATAAGGATGCAAATTAGTATATCTGAAATCAAAGCTGAAAAATATGAAATAAAATATTCTTCAGAATAAAAATTCTTGTTGATAAAACATTTACATTTAAACATTTAAAAATTTTGGAAAAATTTTGGCTTTCAGTCAAACTATTTAAGAAAAACAGCGTTTTCCTATTTCATCCGGCGTTTCGGCGTAATGTATTACGCCTTCTTAGGCATTTTAGGCATCCAAAAAACCTTCCATGTTTATTTGTTTAAAACTTTCTTAAAAAAAATTGTTTCGGAGGTATAACAAAAACATTTTTACAACACACCTTTTTTTTTAGTTTCATTTGCCAAATAAAAAAAATAAAACCCGGCAAAACCAAGGCATTTTTAATGAAATTCGGGCAACCAGGCAAGGCCGGACTGTTCTCAAGTTTTGTAATGAATATCCGGGTAAACCCGGATAAAACCGGGCGATCTGGCAACCTCAATCATGCATCCCAAGTAACCAAAAGTTCCATAAATCATTCTCTTAAAAGCATACTCAGCCCTGGTCAAGGACTGTATAGCATTCTATTCAGCTTTAAATTTAAGTTCATATCCACACTTTCAAGTTCCATATCGAAAGCTGAGTAGAAGGCTATTTGGTCTTTGTATGAGCTTTCAGAAATAAAGGACAAAACAAAGCGTTCACAACTTTTTAAGCCATTTGAAATTCATAAAGTGAGCCTTCAGAACACTTTTCATGTTGGTCCTCCACTCTTCTTGTTGTTCATTGGTATTTTGAAGCATAACTTTTTGAAGTAAATGGTAATTAATTTACTACGGAGTCGAATCTCTATTTTTCGTTTTTCTGCCCAATTTTGCAATTTTCTCTCTAATATTTGAGGCCTTTTTGCTATAGATAAATTCAGTACGAGTTTACAGCAATCAGGGCAAAAGATATGATCGTTAGGATCAGGTTACGCAAAATTATCCTTCCTTCTCAATTCTGGTTCACGTGGCCGAGAGAGTGTTCTATCCGCTATTATCGGCTACACACCGTTGTACCACCATTCATAAAGTATTGATGTTCAGAACATCTATTTATACGAATTAAGGATTATCCCTTCTCAAAGTAGGCTTTTTACCAAAAGATAAACAAACAATCACGAAATTAGATTCAGCAAGATTTGGAATTGAATTAACGTGAGTATAAAATTTGATGTTATTTTTGTGCAATTCTTTTTGCACCACATTCTTTCTTATTCTTGTTTCAACAGTTTAGAAAAAAAAACTTTCTAAACTATCAAACCAAGAAGAGATACAGGAAGACTAATCGTAAGAAAACGGAAACTTGTGTGAGGATTTTGTGCAAACTGAAAATGAGGAAATAACCAGAAAATCGTAAGTTTTCATAAATAGTTTTCTTTCCTCTGAGTGTCCATTATGATTTATTATTTTCAGGATACTTTCGAAGTTTTGGACGCAAATGGACTTTTAAAACGGTTCAACTTATCGGAACAACGGAGTTAAGTGTCCGTTGTTCTAGGCAGAAAACATGCTTTCAACTCGAAAGATAATCCTGTGTTTGGTCGCTATCCTGCCTGATTCGACCTTATTGTTGAAGTAATTTGCAAATTGAATCTATTAATGAAATGAGTATCACAATGCTCAAGTTGTAGGAAAAAAAAGTTCGTAACAATTTCTGCATGGAACCAAAATGTTCGTAACTATTCCGCATGGAATCAAAAAGTTTGTAAAAAGTTCTTCGTGGAACCAAAAAAAATCGTAAGAAGTTCGTAACGAAACACAATATTCCAAATTAAATCCTGGATTTTTTAAGTTACTAAGAACGCCCAAAAGTGTTCTATGCCACTTGTTTAGTCTTGTTATGTTAGTTCAGAAGTCCAATTCAAGCACTTGTTTTCATTTCTCTCTTATTCAGCAAATTGTGAAATCGCACAAGATAAAGTATCTATGCGACTTTTGGTTACTTGGGATATCTTTAAAATCAAAACTTGAAATGAGTTTTGAATCCAGATACTTATTTTGGCATCTTGTGTTTGTTATGATTACTTAGTACTGCCCATATTTGACAAACGGTTTAATGTGCCATGAACACCAATGCGAGAAAAACGCAAAATCAATGTTTTAACAATTTTTCTGCATCCTGATACTCAAAATAAAGTAGATTAATGTGCATAACAATCATTGTAGGTGTAGGACATAGGCGGTTGAGTTAAATTGCAAATTTAGATAAAGAATTTATGAAAAAAAATAGTTTCAATCTCAGTAGCCACTTTATCAAATATAACGTGAACTAAAGTTGACAAATAGCTCTGAATTTGCCTGATGTGCATACGTTTTCAAATATTGCTGCGATTGCTCGCGCCCATAACCACCAAGCCACAAGACCACAACAAGAAGAGATTAGAAAAACTTTCTATAAGAGGACACCGGTTGCTGCGAATGAAGATAAACACATCATGCGCATTAGACAATTTATTAAATATATTGCACATAAGGCAAATTTTCTTTAGGGTTGTATGCCTCCACCAATGGATTTTTTGAAAAATGAATGAAGTAGGGATATTATCTAGAGTATAAGCTATCAAATGGCACAATTTTCTCCATTTTGAAAAAAAATGGCATATTAGACCGTTTATCAAATATGGGCAGAGTAGTACTTTGTATATCAGCCAATGCACAGTGAGGAAATTAAGACCAAAAATCCAAAAAAAAAACGAAGCCTCAGTTTAAATGACCTAAAGCAATACTTCTCTTATGAAAATCTTTTTCAGAAGTTCTAATCAGTTTTGACCGGAGATATCTGAGTTACGTGATATGTGTCTTTTAGAATACAGAAATAAAGAATCATAACATCACACAATTGAATTGAGGCAAATAATTTCTTCAGTAAAACTGTTTTTATTAAACATTCTGATGTGATGTGAAAATTTCATAAAGATGGATGAAGCGTTGCAGATGTTACAAACCTTTTAAATGTGGGCCTTATCATTAAAATTGCTATGTATCTTTATTTTATCAATATTAGAATCTAAAAAACAAGTGCATGCGTAAATTAACTGCCGAAATTGATTGCTTTTTGCTAAAAAAATTGACAAAATTGAGGAAGATTTTTCACTCACTAGCGATAGAATTTTGTTTGCTAGACTTCAGGTTATCCATCAAAACTCGTAGATTCTCAGGTAACAACTCATTTGTTTCAAATAGTGTTCTTTTTTTTGCCGAAAATTTTGCTACGGCCCACAATATGCTGCAAACTCTACTTTTTTTTAAATGAATGTTTTATCCATTTTTAGGAACTTTTTTTTTTTTCAAATCTTGACCAGATACAAAGGTTGAAAAATCGCTCACCTGGTTGAATCTGACTAGTTGTTTCAATTAATGTCCTGTAGTTTTTCGAAAGGAAGCTGAACAAATATCTTTACTTAAATGATTAAAATTTGGTATACTGGTGTACAAGGATGTAAGCTCAAAGACAAAAAAAAAATCGATATTGGACCAAAAAATCTACCGTTATATTATGTTATGAATTGAAGGAGTTAGAGAAAGGAGTTAGTTTTAGATGCTTATGTACAGCATATGTGATATTTTACCTTTGTCCCAGTTTAGATCTTTCATTTTAAACTCGCTAATTCGGAATTTTTCAATCGCGACCCGGTACTCTGAATTTTTTCTACTCCCGGGAACTCTTGGGAATCGACACACTGAATATGTTAAATAAATTTAATACCGTATATCAAAAGTTTAAAGATTTTCATTTTCAACCATTAATATTTGCAAGATACAGGAATTTCACGTTTATTTGTTCAAATTTACGCGTAAACAATCGCGAAAAAGGTTCTACAGAGGTCTAAGACGAATTATTTTCATCATTTTCATTCTAATCAGCACCAGTTCAACATAAAAGAGTGATTTGAATGTGCTAATCTTGGTAGGAAATAAAACAAATCCGAGCAACGAACATGCGAAGCATCCCTTTTTTCTGCTGATTCAGCTGAGCTGAGCTGGGCTAGCTAGCTAGCTAAAACCGAAGCAAGGGAGCAAAAAAAAAGATGTGCCGGGGATAGGCAAACCGTTTTCCTGAGAGCTCAATTTTTCCTCCAGGACGGAAGTGCAAAACCTGCAAAAGAAGGCCAATCGAGCCTTTGTTTGCCGTTTCTTATCCGGCCTTTTGCTGCAAGCTCAGCAAAAAACGTCGCCCGAAACGCCTGTTCTGGCCAAGTGTGGGCGCAATTATCCGCAATAAACAGTATTCCAGTCCGGATCATAGTCGAGTCGAGGCGAAAGGCCAAAGGAAATGGTCGATTCAGTAGGGTGGTACGGATTCTGTTAGAAAAAAAAAAAACTACAACACTCGGTTCCCCGAGGTGAAATTTCTAGAAGCAAGTGTTTGGGAGAAGACGAGTCAAGTGTAAAAACCACAAAACATGGCAACAGCAGGTAGGGATTGTTTTTTTTTTTGCTCCTTCGAATACGTTTAAGGGGCAATTTTTACGAAATTAAATATTTATTGAATATTTATTACTTCATTCTCAGAAAATATAATCCAAAAGTTTTTTATGGAAAAAAAAATTAGTCAAGTTTTCCAATGCCTTCAAACACATTCTGAGTCAGTTTGAAGTTTATTTCTGGCTAACGACAAAATGAACTATTTTTTTATTGTAGGAAACTAACAAACTCTAGTGCTTAAGTACAGTTTAATTAAATAGCTGAGTATAATTGTCTCCTTAATACGAACTTGTCCATTTACAGCAGCAGCGTAAGCTGGTAAAAAATAATCAACTGCAGTGACAAAACGCTTCGAACATTCCTAGAATGGGAAGAAGCAGCCACTATTGGTAGCGGCCATGTAGTTTTTTCCCGTGTTCCAGGAACAGATGTTGATTATGGCCACTTCATCCAGGGAAGCGGAAAAAAATCGAACACTGCACAAGTTGGGCCCCATTCCGGGCAGGGAAAATTCTTCTAAACCTTTGATCAAGTGGAGTGAGGTAAAAAAAGTGGAGAATCCAAGAGCCGGGTCCGTTTCTGGTTCGACGAAAACCAATTCGCTTAGATGTGCAGATTTTTTTCTTTCTGCCGATGCGGTTCGTACGAATTTTGGGTGGTTCTATTTGTCCTCCTCCAGGTCGTCCTTCCGAGCATTTTCACTCTGGATCGAGTATTGAGTGGGGTCCAGCAAATTTACATAAGGATCGAAGCAGCGAATCGAGAGAAAAACTGCCAACTGCTGTCGGTTTTCGATGGACAGCAGATGAAAATTGTTCACATGCGAATATTTGAATTAAACTTTTTCGTTTCACCTAGCAAAACTGAAGGATTTTTAGCAAACTTAAAAACCAAATTTGAGTTTATTGGAAAGCTAGAAATTTTATAACCTTGATTGTTTCAGATCTGAAGCTCCTAATTTAAATCAATTAATTCGAGTAGTCCTGAACAATACCAATCAGGTTTAGTTCAAAGGATTTATCGATTATTTTTTCCCAAATCAACGGTGTCAGCTTGAGTCAATTTCGAAAGATGGATCTTTTTTTATATCTGAAAATTTTACCCTGGGCTGTTCAGATTGTCCCAAGAACCTCACAGTAGGTTAATGTTTCAACTTAAAACACATTTTTTAATACATTATTAAAAACAAATTTTCGTGATATTTGAGATTAGATTTTTTCGTGACAAAAATATTAAAAAGTAGAGATGTACCGAATAGTGGTATTCGGCGAACGGCCGAATACCGAATAGTGACCTTTTCAACTATTCGGCCAAACGAATATTCGGCCGAATATTCTGTTGAATTTTCAATGAAAAACAAAACAATAAATTCATTTTTCTTCTATTTCTGCCATCTTAATGCCTCTCATGTTTTTAAGTCGATTATTTCCAACCAGACGTATAAATCATCAGATCTTTTTCAAGTAGAGATCTCTTTGATTTTCAAAATGTCACCATTAGCTGAAAGGACATCAGATGACTTGTCGCTTCTAGGACGTTTATCACAAAAGAGATTGGGTTCCAGTGAAATTTGGGACATAACATTTCAAAACAGGTGTCAAGCTGTTTGAATTTGCTTTTTTCTAAATATGTCGAATTAGATGAATGTCCAATTTTTGCTAGATATTTAAAAAATAGGTGCCAAAAAGAACGCTGATCTTTAACCTTAAGCATAAAATACTTTCTACGACACGTAGCCACAGGGCTGGGTCGGGTCTGAACGATTCTTTGAAAAACTTGTAATAAAAACGGAAAATCTGAACAGAAACTAGGCATCATTCTCAAACATACAAAAGGAAAAGAAATAAAATTACTTGAAATTTAAAGTTTTCATCGAATCACAACAGAACGAATAAATTTACTCTAAACAATCGTTTTGAAACGCAAAATTTTAAAATTTTCAAAGAGACTTTTGAGTTTATTTGATTTCTGAGTAAACCCGGGTAAAATCCGGAAAGTTTGAAGAAATATGTGTCATCCTGGTCAGATTTAACTTTTCTCGAATTCTTTATTCGGTTTATGGACAAGCCTGAATATATCAAGAAGTATAATCGATATATAAAGCTATCTACAGTGAAAAATGCACCGGTACACCTTAATGTTTTACTGAAACCATAAGTTTTTGATTATTTTAAAGCTTTTTCAACATTTCTTGTGGATATTTTATAAATTATCCAACATCAGATGACAAATTTGACAAGTCTGTTTTGTTTTAATTTCATAAAAATCAACATTCGGCCTATTCGGCCTATTCGGCCGAATACCTAACTCAACATTCGGTGAGCCGAATATTCGGCCTAACGGTTTTTTGGCGGTATTCGGCGCCGAATATTCGGCCGACCGAATATTCGAGACATCTCTATTAAAAAGTATGAAAATTGGTTTCATCGGTCCAAAACCGGATACTGTTTTTGGACAGAATTCGCACTCTGGTGACACACATTTTCAGATGACGCAAGGCCGGTCGGAAAAAACTTAACGATTTCGAACTAGAACCGAACCGAATCATAGTGACAACCTTTATTTTTAACAGTAAACGGCCTTATAAACAATCGCTTTTGATATGGGGCAGTACATCAGGAGGCATTGAAATTTCATCTTACATCAAATAACTCGGATTTTTTTTAATAAGTCTAAAAAATATGTGTTTAAGTTAGTGCCGCAAATATGAATTGAATTTGAATTTGTAGGGAAATGGAAAGCCCCGCCGGCCAAAATTGGCAAATGGTAAAAATCAAACCCCGTGTCTAAAACGTCATAAAAAAAAGGCTGAATAAACATATTGCTCTGACACGTGAAAAATTTAACCAAAACCATTTTTAGGTGTATGTCCTCATTCACTCCACAGTTCACGTGAACCTTCAAAATAACGAAAGTGATAAATTGTGTTAAAATCTGGTTCTGAACACCAAGAATTTTTTGAACGGATACCTATACATTCCACGTAAAATAAACTTTGATAAGTCCCGGATACTGTGTAAAACCCATGCTTAGGGGCCGTTCACTAATTACGTAGGCACGATTTAGGAAATTTTTAACCCTCCCTACCCCCCTGGTAAGACAAAGTCAGATTTTTCATTATTTAATAAAACTTATTAACTAAATTCGAAAAGCACAATTTATACAAAACAACAACAAAAATGATAAATATCAAGTTAGCACCAGGTACCATATTTTTTTTTTATGTTTATGACCTAATATCATAAAAATCTAAAGAAAAATTCACTCCATACCACTGGAATTGGTGCAAAAATGCTTAACGACAATTACCTAGTCAAATAACCTAAAACCTTAGACTCATTACAGTGGTAAACGATAAAGTTTTAAGATTTTTTTTTGAAAAATCGTTCGTAAAATTTAAAGTTAGTAGTTTCTATCACTAAAAAAACTGTCTAGAAATTCATTATTTACAGAGCCTCATATTAATTTTTGAAGATTTTTTCTTTATGAAGTTTTTCGAAATATAATGGATTAAAATCGTGGTGTCCAACGCGCAACTTTCTTCTATGTTTCTACAAATTTCCCAATTTAAAAACGAAAAAGGACGATCTTTTTCAATAATTTTTTTAAGAGTTTTTGGTTTCATGTTGGTTTGAATTGGATCTATTTAAATTTTATAGAACCAATTTTTTTTTTATTAACTTGAAAACATGAAATGATTAATAACATAACATAAAAAATAACCAACAAAAATGTAGTAAAAAAAATAAAACCTAGTTCTATGGTTTCGTATGGGTGTGACGAATTATCAATGTAACATTTCTTACGTAACAATTTTAGAAACCCCTCCTACCTCCTAGTAAGAGATAGGAAGCATATGTGAAACCCCGCCAGGGGGGGGGGGGGGCCTTTGTGCTTACGTTATTAGTGAACGCCCCTTATACCGAAGCTATGAAACTGGGGACAATTAGACATGTTATTTGTTACCTGAAACTTGAAGTCTGGTACCTGTCACCTGAGACATGAAGCCTGCAACCTGAGATCTAAAACCTGAAATCGGACATCTTCTCAGATGTCTTAGGAAATCAGACCTGATACCTGAATCCTGTGAATAGAATCTAAGAGAATGAGACCTTACACCTGAGTCCTGATACTTGAAACCTGAGACTTGAGATCGGAGATCTGAGACCTGACATCTAAAATCATGTCTCATAAGACATGAGACATGTCTCCTTAGGCATGAGACTTGATACCTAAGCAAGACTTGAGACCTGGCAGCTAAGACCTTAGAAATGCAACGTGAGATGTGAGATCAAAGAATCAAGATGTAAGGAGTGTGACCGGCGACGCTAGAAGTAAAAATTGGTACGAGACGTGAGACGTGATAGGTGAAACGTGAGAAGTAACACGTGAAATGTGAAATATGAGAAGTGAAACGTGAGAAGCGAACCTCGAGAATTGAAACGTAAGAAGTGAAACTTTAGAAGTGAAACGTGAGAAGTGATACTTGAGAAGTGAAACTTGAGAAGTGAAACGTGAGAAGTGAAACGCCAGAAGTTAAATGTGTGAAACGTGAGGAGTTTGACGTGAAATTTGATAAAAGAAATGTGAGAAGTGAAACGTAAGAAGTGAAACGTGAGAAGTGAAACGTGAGGAGTTTGACGTTAAATTTGATAAATGGATCTTGTAAGAAATAAGACGCGATGAACGAGACTCCGGAATCTGCGATCTCTTTGCCAACAAATTCTCGAGCACCTTTGATACATCTTCAATAACCGACGACTGACTGAATTGTGGCATCAGGAGTGTTTCACCAACGGGTTTTTCTTTAAACGGTATTACAGTCGAGGACACACCCATCTCTAAAGCAGCCACTAAGCTCAAAAACTCCTTCGCTACGGGCCCGGACGGGATACCAGCTACCTTCCTGAAACGTTTTATGCCTTCTTTGCTGACTCCTATCAGGCTTATCTTCCAAGCTTCGCTTGACCAGGCCACCTTCCCCTCACCGTGGAAAGAAGCTTACAAGTTCCCGGTTCATAAAAAGAGAGATAGGAAAGCTGTTAATAATTACCGACGAATTTCAGCTCTGTGTGCAATAGCCAAACTTTTCGAATTGGTGGTTTTAGATCCCATTTTCATGTTCTGCAAGCACAACCTCTCCAACGACCAGCATGGATTTATGCCTCAACGCTCAACTACAACTAACTTACTAACCTTTATCTCGTTTGTGCATGAAAGTTTTGCAAAGAAATCTCAAACTGATGCTACTATACCGATCTCGCGTTTAGGATTTTGTGGATCTGTTATTGGCTGGTTCCGCAGTTACCTTACTGGACGTAAATTGACAATTCGTACGGGTAACTGTTTTTCCAGGCAGTTCTCAGCTTCATCAGGCGTGCCTCAGGGAAGTCATTTAGGGCCGCTAGTATTCCTAATCTACTTCAATGGCGTGCTGCAACTTCTCGATGGACCAAAATTGGCGTATGCCAACGACTTGAAACTGTACTACTCTATCAATGGCTCCGAAGATGTGAACTCCCTGCAGAACCATTTCAACCTCTTTGCTTCCTGGTGTGATGCCAATCGCCTACCTTTAAACCGTAATAAATGTGTAGTAATATCATTTTCCCGCAAACGACGCCCGTTGTCAGCCGTTTATTTCCTTGGAAACGATGCAATCTCTCGAGCTCAACACATGAAAGATCTTGGTGTGATCCTCGACGCGCGGCTGGATTTTAAGAATCACACCAACTATATCATTGACAAAGCCTCCAGAAGCCTGGGTCTTCTTTTCCGCATGACGAAGGACTTTAAGGACATCTACTGCCTGAAGAGTCTTTACTGCAGTCTGGTTCGATCGATCCTCGAATATGCTTCTGCGGTTTGGTTCCCATATTATCAAAACGGTTCTGATCGCATCTAAGCCATCCAACGACGTTTTTTGAGGTATGCCTTTTCGACACTTAAACTGGCAAGACCCTTTTCGACTTCCCAGCTACGAAAGCCGCTGCCGCCTGATCGACATGGACACGCTGCAAGCCCGCAGGACCGCCACTCGTGCGTCTTCGTCGCTGATCTGCTTTCATCAAGAATCGACTCTCCCGCACTTTTGGAAGTTCTTCCACTTAGCGTCCGACCTCGTGATTTGAGGAATCGGGAACTCTGCAATAATTGGCGTCATCAAGACTTTTAACCGCTTCTCAGAGCATTTTGATTTTGACGTTTCGAATGTTTTATTCCGAAGAAGAATTTTTAGTGTTCTAAGTTCAGTGTACATTTGTAGTTGTAGTTAGTCTCTTAATTTTTAATTATCATGTGGATCAATATATGATCTGTTGATTTAAAAATTATAATAAATATAATAAACAGTGAGACATGAGAAGTTATGAGCGTAGATAAGTAAAATGTGAGAAGTGATAAGTGAGAAAAGAAATGTGAGGATTGAAAAGTGAGGAGTGACACGTGACAAGTGACAAGTGACAAGTAACAAGTGACAAGTAAGAAGAGATATGTGAGAAGTTAGAAGCGAGAAGGGAGAACGGAGAAGTGAGAACTTAGGAGTGAGAAGTGAGAAATAAGTAATATGTGAGCCGTAAATGTTAATTAATCATAATTGAGACGTAAGAAGTCACACGAGACGTGAGACGTGAAACGTGAGATGTAAGATGTGAGAAGGGAGACGGAGACGTGAGATGTTAGGCGTGAGACATGCTACGTGAGACGAAAGACGTGAAATGTAAGATGGTAGAAGTGAGACGTGACGAGTAAGGAGTGAACTGTGAGACGTAGAAAAATGTGTGATAGATTGGTTCGTTCAAAAAATAAATTTCATGATCAAGAATAGACATTAGGGAAGCAGCGAATAGGGTCATATCAAATTTCGATAACCGACCATATTCATTTTGTCAGAGGGATGACATCCCAATCATCTGCCATTGAATTTGACAACTATTAAAATTACAAGCTGGGTTGCCAGGGGCCCAGATTTGTCTGTAAAACACAGATTTTTGACCTTTCGTCCAGATATCGGTCAGACACAGATTGTGCACAGGAGTGCCTAGATTTTAAAGACTTTCAAATTGAGTAATGAAATCTATATTCATAAATCTGATATGATCCGTAAGTGCCAGATTATTTTGAAAATCTTGCTTGTATGCATTGGTATTACACTAAGCATGCATTAAAACTTAATTTTTTAATTAGATCAGCATGAACATGGTTGTAAACAGTGTTTCTATATTGTTCTAAACTCAAAAATAACCCGAATACAAAACCAGACCAACATTACTTAAAGTTACCTCCCTGAGCTCACATATTAAAATTTTTGGTTTGGTGCCAAATTTGTAATCTTCGTTGTGTACAGACATACACAGACTTTTTTCGAAATTGCGCTGATTACGAGTCCTCGATTTTAGAAGCCCCAAACAAACATGACGTTTGAACGTCAATAACCCGAAATTATTATCAAAGTACCGATGACTGAACACTTAAACAACAAGAGTTTTATTTCCCAATTTGTTTAAATTTGGACGTTTTTAACACTGCAAATGAAAACACCATAAATTTCCCTCCCGATAGAAGAATATAGAACAAAATAAAAAGGTTCTTGATCGCAAGAAGAACATGATTGCAATTTCCTGAATTTAGAAGATTGTCGCAAAAAAGCTCACCTGTTAAAAATTTAAGCAGCTCAATCGAACTTGATTCAGGGGTGTCCCAGAGCGCTCAAAGTTTCGATTTTTTTACCATCAAGAGAGAACTAAAAGAAATTGGAAAATTGAAATTTCAATAAAAATGTATGAAATATCGAAATCGGATGTTACCTAGCTTACCATTTTTATTAAAATTTCAAATCTAATGTTACATTTAAAAAAAATAATTGCCCAATAAATAAATCAAGTCCCAGAAAGTCGATTTTTTGCCAAGAAGTTTTTTTTTTCAGACAACCAACACCTGAAATCTTGATGTTGGATGACTTTGTTGGTCATTTAGCATTAAAATGAAACATTCAATTGTCCTGTTTTTGATATTCAATTGAGCTGGAAATTTGCATTGGGAAGTTTTGTGTGCCAATCTACAAAATGGAAATGGTCGGTATCCAAAGCCCATCATGAAATTATTCCCATTTTTCAAAAAGTTTTCGAAGGCCAAACTGAGGTAGGCTTATAAGTGAAGTCTATATCCATCATGATTATCTGCATGAAAATGACCTACTCCAAGTTAAATACGCTTAAGACCTACAAATTCAGTTTTTCACTTAGAGTGATTCATAAACAAGGACGAAACCCTTGGGTGATTTTTGTTGCGTAGTTTATTTCATTCGTTATTCTTTTTGCAAATCATTTTATATGTACATACATACATTATCAAACAAAGTTTAATCAGTAAATTTGTTTCATACCGCTTTGAAGGGTGATACGGTCAAAATTTGGTCAAGGGAAAATGCGTGTAAATCGGCGGAATCGTTTATTTAAAAAATCAAATTAAATATCTTTTTCAAGTTTAATTAGTATAAAATTCATGAAAAAAATTCAGTTGGGCTTCCGCATTTCCAAACCCTTATTGCCGGGCCTTACGCTTAACCCCTGCCATCAGATTTTGTACAGCCACCTTGTCCACCTTCTTCGCCGCAGAAAGCCAGTTTGCCCTGAACTGCTGCTCGTCCTTAACAGTTTTTTAGGTCTTCTTTAGGTTCCGCTTGACAATAGCCCAGTATTTCTCAATTGGGCGGAGCTCTGGCGTGTTGGGAGGGTTCTTGTCTTTGGAAACCACCTGCACGTTGTTGGCGGCGTACCACTCCATGGCCTTTTTACCGTAATGGCAAGATGCCAAATCCGGCCAAAACAGTACGGAGCAACCGTGTTTCTTCAGGAAAGGCAGCAGACGTTTATTCAAACACTCTTTCACGTAAATTACTTGGTTGGCAGTCCCGGAAGCTATGAAAAAGCTGCTTTTCAAGGCACAGGCACAGATGGCTTGCCAAACCAGATATTTTTTCGCGAACATTGACAGTTTCATGTGCTTGAAAATATCTGCTACCTTTCCCCTTCCTTTTGCCGTATAAAACTCCTGTCCCGGAAGCTGCTTGTAGTCGGCTTTGACGTAGGTTTCGTCGTCCATCACCACGCAGTCAAACTTCGTCAGCATCGTCGTGTACAGCCTTCGGGATCGCGCTTTGGCCGTCGTATTTTGTTTATCATCGCGATTTGGAATCACTACCTTCTTGTAAGTCGATAGTCCGGCTCGTTTTTTGGCTCGATGCACGGTTGTGGACGATACACCCAGCCTATTTGCGGTTAGGGTTTCGCTTGAAACTACCGGCAACTCTCTTTGTCGTCTCAGTGCCTTCCGGTTTTCGATATCCCCCCGATCCAGGCTCTTGGATGTCGACAAACGTTCCCCAAACACTTTAATTTCATTTGTAACGGTTGATTTGGCAACTTTTAGCGATTTTGCCAGCTTTGCTTGCGAGAAGCTCGGATTTTCGTGATGCGCGAGCAAAATTTTGATACGCTGCTCTTCTTCCTTGGAC
The DNA here is from genome assembly GCF_029784155.1 of Uranotaenia lowii. Lineage (NCBI taxonomy): Eukaryota > Metazoa > Arthropoda > Insecta > Diptera > Culicidae > Uranotaenia > Uranotaenia lowii. The sequence goes on along the minus strand of NC_073692.1, from coordinate 397,519,296 downwards.
GGCATTTTGACAACTGAACTGTGAATTCCAAAATCAAAATAGGAGCAACATTCTACACACTAAAACCTTCAAAATGAGGGATGATCAGGTTTTATAAATGCAAAATTGAAAGAAATACGTCAAGTTAATATTGACCAAATTTTGACCCTATCACCCATTAGCAGGCAGCGTTGCGGAAAAACTTACACAGTTTTTATTCCGAAATCGCAGGAACTAGGGAAAAGTCATGCACAAAAAGGTATTCGATCCTGCCAGGAGTCGAACCTGGAATCTTCTGATCCGTAGTCAGACGCGTTATCCATTGCGCCACAGGACCCGCCTTATCAATGCAATAAGCACACAGCAACTGATTATTCTTTCTTTCTTTTCCCTTATCTCGGCCAATGAGCAGCATTCATCACGGTAGAACCAATAATGCCCTATGAAAGTCCCATTAATCGGTTTGCTGTTTTTCCCAAGGATGTTTTTCCCCCAGATAGATAGGTTTGCGCTGCGTTGCGTGCCGTTGCCATAGATCATTCTGAATCGTTTTGCGTTTACACATATCGAATCGCTCTTCCCGCAGCAGATTCTGCTCAGAATGAAGCGCGATAGAAGTAGACAGAGAGAGACAGTAGCAAATTATTATCGCAAACGCAACCATCTCGTGTGCTCTACAACGTTGTTGATTTTTTTTTCCTTTCGAACTACAATGGTGAAAAATTTTCCCCCATTTCTAGAGAGAGAGACAGAAAAAATAGCTTAGCGAGATTTTCGGGCCCAGGAAAAAACAACATTCAACTCAACATCATAATTTTCTTTTGTTATTTCCAACAGGCACCAAAACATAACCGTCAAGCCAAACACCGTTCTATGAAACATGGCCGGAACATCCCGGATCCCGGATCCCAGTCTTTGGCCGCCACCAAAAGAGGCTTTTGCCTTTTCAGCTAAAAGCCTAAAAATACACGCTCAATGGAGTAGGCCTCGCTGCAAAGTCTGGCTGCGAAGAACCGAAAGCTGAAGAGAAGAGATATATTTCTGGTGATAATAAATAACGATTATAAATTATGTTTTGCTGCTGGTTTTGCCTTTCTCTACTTTCCTATGCTTTTTTTTCGTTACTATCCAGAACAATAAGATTACCTACATAAAACATAGATCCTAACCGTTAAGAACTTTTTCCATCATATGGGCTGGTGTTGATGATTGCTTCAATTTATTGGAAAATATTTTCCCAACGAATGAGCATATTTCTTAATTCGTATGCGATCAGAAATGTTTTACATTTGGAAGTAAAGGTGACTTGGCAAAATTGTATGAAACCTAGTTTTTTTTATGTACACGAATGTGCATTTTTGTCGTTTTTGTCATTTTTGTCATTTTTGTCATTTTTGTCATTTTTGTCATTTTTGTCATTTTTGTCATTTTTGTCATTTTTGTCATTTTTGTCATTTTTGTCATTTTTGTCATTTTTGTCATTTTTGTCATTTTTGTCATTTTTGTCATTTTTGTCATTTTTGTCATTTTTGTCATTTTTGTCATTTTTGTCATTTTTGTCATTTTTGTCATTTTTGTCATTTTTGTCATTTTTGTCATTTTTGTCATTTTTGTCATTTTTGTCATTTTTGTCATTTTTGTCATTTTTGTCATTTTTGTCATTTTTGTCATTTTTGTCATTTTTGTCATTTTTGTCATTTTTGTCATTTTTGTCATTTTTGTCATTTTTGTCATTTTTGTCATTTTTGTCATTTTTGTCATTTTTGTCATTTTTGTCATTTTTGTCATTTTTGTCATTTTTGTCATTTTTGTCATTTTTGTCATTTTTGTCATTTTTGTCATTTTTGTCATTTTTGTCATTTTTGTCATTTTTGTCATTTTTGTCATTTTTGTCATTTTTGTCATTTTTGTCATTTTTGTCATTTTTGTCATTTTTGTCATTTTTGTCATTTTTGTCATTTTTGTCATTTTTGTCATTTTTGTCATTTTTGTCATTTTTGTCATTTTTGTCATTTTTGTCATTTTTGTCATTTTTGTCATTTTTGTCATTTTTGTCATTTTTGTCATTTTTGTCATTTTTGTCATTTTTGTCATTTTTGTCATTTTTGTCATTTTTGTCATTTTTGTCATTTTTGTCATTTTTGTCATTTTTGTCATTTTTGTCATTTTTGTCATTTTTGTCATTTTTGTCATTTTTGTCATTTTTGTCATTTTTGTCATTTTTGTCATTTTTGTCATTTTTGTCATTTTTGTCATTTTTGTCATTTTTGTCATTTTTGTCATTTTTGTCATTTTTGTCATTTTTGTCATTTTTGTCATTTTTGTCATTTTTGTCATTTTTGTCATTTTTGTCATTTTTGTCATTTTTGTCATTTTTGTCATTTTTGTCATTTTTGTCATTTTTGTCATTTTTGTCATTTTTGTCATTTTTGTCATTTTTGTCATTTTTGTCATTTTTGTCATTTTTGTCATTTTTGTCATTTTTGTCATTTTTGTCATTTTTGTCATTTTTGTCATTTTTGTCATTTTTGTCATTTTTGTCATTTTTGTCATTTTTGTCATTTTTGTCATTTTTGTCATTTTTGTCATTTTTGTCATTTTTGTCATTTTTGTCATTTTTGTCATTTTTGTCATTTTTGTCATTTTTGTCATTTTTGCCATTTTGTCATTTTAGTCATTTTTGTCATTTTTGTCATTTTTGTCATTTTTGTCATTTTTGTCATTTTTGTCATTTTTGTCATTTTTGTCATTTTTGTCATTTTTGTCATTTTTGTCATTTTTGTCATTTTTGTCATTTTTGTCATTTTTGTCATTTTTGTCATTTTTGTCATTTTTGTCATTTTTGTCATTTTTGTCATTTTTGTCATTTTTGTCATTTTTGTCATTTTTGTCATTTTTGTCATTTTTGTCATTTTTGTCATTTTTGTCATTTTTGTCATTTTTGTCATTTTTGTCATTTTTGTCATTTTTGTCATTTTTGTCATTTTTGTCATTTTTGTCATTTTTGTCATTTTTGTCATTTTTGTCATTTTTGTCATTTTTGTCATTTTTGTCATTTTTGTCATTTTTGTCATTTTTGTCATTTTTGTCATTTTTGTCATTTTTGTCATTTTTGTCATTTTTGTCATTTTTGTCATTTTTGTCATTTTTGTCATTTTTGTCATTTTTGTCATTTTTGTCATTTTTGTCATTTTTGTCATTTTTGTCATTTTTGTCATTTTTGTCATTTTTGTCATTTTTGTCATTTTTGTCATTTTTGTCATTTTTGTCATTTTTGTCATTTTTGTCATTTTTGTCATTTTTGTCATTTTTGTCATTTTTGTCATTTTTGTCATTTTTGTCATTTTTGTCATTTTTGTCATTTTTGTCATTTTTGTCATTTTTGTCATTTTTGTCATTTTTGTCATTTTTGTCATTTTTGTCATTTTTGTCATTTTTGTCATTTTTGTCATTTTTGTCATTTTTGTCATTTTTGTCATTTTTGTCATTTTTGTCATTTTTGTCATTTTTGTCATTTTTGTCATTTTTGTCATTTTTGTCATTTTTGTCATTTTTGTCATTTTTGTCATTTTTGTCATTTTTGTCATTTTTGTCATTTTTGTCATTTTTGTCATTTTTGTCATTTTTGTCATTTTTGTCATTTTTGTCATTTTTGTCATTTTTGTCATTTTTGTCATTTTTGTCATTTTTGTCATTTTTGTCATTTTTGTCATTTTTGTCATTTTTGTCATTTTTGTCATTTTTGTCATTTTTGTCATTTTTGTCATTTTTGTCATTTTTGTCATTTTTGTCATTTTTGTCATTTTTGTCATTTTTGTCATTTTTGTCATTTTTGTCATTTTTGTCATTTTTGTCATTTTTGTCATTTTTGTCATTTTTGTCATTTTTGTCATTTTTGTCATTTTTGTCATTTTTGTCATTTTTGTCATTTTTGTCATTTTTGTCATTTTTGTCATTTTTGTCATTTTTGTCATTTTTGTCATTTTTGTCATTTTTGTCATTTTTGTCATTTTTGTCATTTTTGTCATTTTTGTCATTTTTGTCATTTTTGTCATTTTTGTCATTTTTGTCATTTTTGTCATTTTTGTCATTTTTGTCATTTTTGTCATTTTTGTCATTTTTGTCATTTTTGTCATTTTTGTCATTTTTGTCATTTTTGTCATTTTTGTCATTTTTGTCATTTTTGTCATTTTTGTCATTTTTGTCATTTTTGTCATTTTTGTCATTTTTGTCATTTTTGTCATTTTTGTCATTTTTGTCATTTTTGTCATTTTTGTCATTTTTGTCATTTTTGTCATTTTTGTCATTTTTGTCATTTTTGTCATTTTTGTCATTTTTGTCATTTTTGTCATTTTTGTCATTTTTGTCATTTTTGTCATTTTTGTCATTTTTGTCATTTTTGTCATTTTTGTCATTTTTGTCATTTTTGTCATTTTTGTCATTTTTGTCATTTTTGTCATTTTTGTCATTTTTGTCATTTTTGTCATTTTTGTCATTTTTGTCATTTTTGTCATTTTTGTCATTTTTGTCATTTTTGTCATTTTTGTCATTTTTGTCATTTTTGTCATTTTTGTCATTTTTGTCATTTTTGTCATTTTTGTCATTTTTGTCATTTTTGTCATTTTTGTCATTTTTGTCATTTTTGTCATTTTTGTCATTTTTGTCATTTTTGTCATTTTTGTCATTTTTGTCATTTTTGTCATTTTTGTCATTTTTGTCATTTTTGTCATTTTTGTCATTTTTGTCATTTTTGTCATTTTTGTCATTTTTGTCATTTTTGTCATTTTTGTCATTTTTGTCATTTTTGTCATTTTTGTCATTTTTGTCATTTTTGTCATTTTTGTCATTTTTGTCATTTTTGTCATTTTTGTCATTTTTGTCATTTTTGTCATTTTTGTCATTTTTGTCATTTTTGTCATTTTTGTCATTTTTGTCATTTTTGTCATTTTTGTCATTTTTGTCATTTTTGTCATTTTTGTCATTTTTGTCATTTTTGTCATTTTTGTCATTTTTGTCATTTTTGTCATTTTTGTCATTTTTGTCATTTTTGTCATTTTTGTCATTTTTGTCATTTTTGTCATTTTTGTCATTTTTGTCATTTTTGTCATTTTTGTCATTTTTGTCATTTTTGTCATTTTTGTCATTTTTGTCATTTTTGTCATTTTTGTCATTTTTGTCATTTTTGTCATTTTTGTCATTTTTGTCATTTTTGTCATTTTTGTCATTTTTGTCATTTTTGTCATTTTTGTCATTTTTGTCATTTTTGTCATTTTTGTCATTTTTGTCATTTTTGTCATTTTTGTCATTTTTGTCATTTTTGTCATTTTTGTCATTTTTGTCATTTTTGTCATTTTTGTCATTTTTGTCATTTTTGTCATTTTTGTCATTTTTGTCATTTTTGTCATTTTTGTCATTTTTGTCATTTTTGTCATTTTTGTCATTTTTGTCATTTTTGTCATTTTTGTCATTTTTGTCATTTTTGTCATTTTTGTCATTTTTGTCATTTTTGTCATTTTTGTCATTTTTGTCATTTTTGTCATTTTTGTCATTTTTGTCATTTTTGTCATTTTTGTCATTTTTGTCATTTTTGTCATTTTTGTCATTTTTGTCATTTTTGTCATTTTTGTCATTTTTGTCATTTTTGTCATTTTTGTCATTTTTGTCATTTTTGTCATTTTTGTCATTTTTGTCATTTTTGTCATTTTTGTCATTTTTGTCATTTTTGTCATTTTTGTCATTTTTGTCATTTTTGTCATTTTTGTCATTTTTGTCATTTTTGTCATTTTTGTCATTTTTGGCAGAAAATTTTCAGCTTTGTTTAAAATATTTCTGATTTTTTTTTTCAAACATACTCACTATTAGAATGTTTATTCTGATTCAAATTAAAGTCTTCGGATCTTAATGAGGAATTCTTTTAATAGTAATTTGTTTAAAAAACTTTATGCAGCCCTGCCAATAAAAAAGTTAAATAAACTCTTAGAAACTTGAAATTCGATCTGAAGAATTCCAAAAGAAAAACATCACATTATTCATGCGACTGAACATTTCTTTCAAAAATAAACTAAAGACCCATTCATCTCAATTATTGTCACATCAGCGGAATTGCCAAAGTCCATTGTTGAAGCTTCGACAGACAACGGCAGCAACAACAACAACCACTAAGCCGAAAGGAAGTAACGGTGGCTTGGCGCGTTTCAATCAAAGTCCCACTTGTCAAATCGCATTTCTATTCAACTGTCGCTGCTTCTCACTAATAATAATTTCCGATCGGATTTCCCTAAAAATAGAACATCAGCAGGCCGGGAAAAATCATTCTTGCTCCTCTCGATTTTTCTATCCCCCCACGCTCTCCTTCGTCATTGTTTGATATGGTGATCCCGAAATGTGTACGACCCCCGCAAATTTCCCGAACTGCGTTACGGGGGAGGAAGCAAAAAAAAAGTAAACAAAAACTTCCCAACAAAGCACAACACCGGAGGACTTTTGGCTGTTACGGGAGTCACTTTTTTCCTCCTACTATTAGATGTCAGCCATCAGCAATCAGGACCTCTCTCTCTCTCTCTATCTCTTGGAAAGGAAGCTGCGGTACGCAAATTCGAAACATTGGCATCGGAGATCCTGTCTTGAATGAAATTCGGCAGTCGGATGACAGCGAATTTGTTGTTGTTGGTTTGAAGAGTCGGATGGATCGGAATGAAATGGTAACTGTTTCGAGGGAGGGAATGGGAAATTTCTTCCAGAAGAACTGTCATGCTGTTTTCAGAATCAATTCTTCACACTTGAAGACATCCGTTGTATTGAAGAAGTGTCGAACCGAGTCCGGACGTGACACTTCGCTAAGATTCCGTCCCTCTCCCCAACTCTCCGTTCCCGGTAGGTAAACCTACTGCTCATAAATTTATGGTTTGTGCTCTCGAGGGGAAACTTTTGTTGCGTAAAGAAATTTGCAAATCCTTCGCTAGTTGTTCTCTAGTTTCGCATTTGCATTGGAACTGTGTGGTCATGTCGTTCATCATAACTTCCAGAAAATATGAAAAGAAAAGCAACGTTTTCAATACGCTCACTATAAACAAATAAACTCTATTTCTTGAGAAGATCTAGATACAGAAATAATACTTAGCTCAAATAAAATAATATTTCTGATTCCAAATTGTTCATGTTTGAAGAAAACACAAATTTTTTATCAAAGACTAGCTGACTAGCTGAATTAATGAAATAAAAAAACCTAAACCCGGAAGTTTTGCGTTCTATTATTCTTATATCAGACCAAGAGGTAATGGGCTGAGCATAGCGAACAAATGTCGTGATTTGGTTTTTTTTTCTTGTAGTGAACAAGTTTGCATGCTGTTGGAAGATTTGTTGATTAATCTCTGCTTGTGTTGAAAACGCAAATGGCCAACATGAATTTCCCGTTGGAAAAGTTGAACAAATTCAACTACGAGGTTTGGAAGTTCCGCGAAGAACTTTCGATGATTAATAAAAGGCTGAATAGTGTAGTGTTTGAGGAAAGGCCGAAACAGTCGACAGTTGAGTGGTTTTCTCAAGATGGAAAGGCTAGAGCATTGATTGGATTATCTATCGAGGATAATCCAACATGCTATGTTCTGCACCACATCTGCTCGTGGTATGTAGTTGGCGTTGCAGCATCAACATGCTCGTTCGAGCCTTGGAACAAAGATCCATATTCTCCGTAAGCTCCTGCGGATTCATCTGCCGGAACCAGAAAACATGGGTGATGCCTTGCAATACTGGGTGGTTGCTATTATTTTGTCCAGTTTGGATGAATCATATGATGGCCTAGTAGGCTTTGGAAAGTCGTCCGGAAGAAGATTTGAGTTTGGAGTTTATCAAATACAAATTAATGGATGAATGGCGAAAACGCGTCGAGAAATCCAGCAGTGCGTTGGATGGTGAAAGATCGTTTAGAATTGGAACTTGTGGATACAGTAACAAAGAAAGTTATAGATTGAAAAAGAAAGAAATAGTGTGTCATAAATGTGGACAAATTGGGCATATTCGGCGATATTGTCTTCAGTTGGAACCTACCTAGCTACCTAAGGGTCCGGCGGCAATTGACCGACGCATAGGGCTGAGATAAAATATCTTCACTACTGGCGATCCGGAGCCAGCGTCTTCACTTGCTGCCAGCCAAGGTTCTCGTCAACTGTGCGGATTTCAGCAGCTAGACTTCGCCGCCACGAGCTTTTGGCCCTGCCTCTTCTTCGATGCCCATCTGGATTCCAGTCAAGCGCCTCTCTGCAAATCTCGTTTTCATCTCTTCGCAGCGTGTGCCCAATCCATCTCCACTTACGTTCCCGAATCTCGATGTCCAGCGCCTTTTGATGACACCGGCGATGAAGTTCCACGTTTGAGATCCAATTGCCAGGCCACCAAGCGCGGATGATGTTCCGCAGGCAGTGATTCACAAAAACTTGCTGTTTTCGTGTCGTCACCGCATATGTGCACCAAGTTATACATCTTTACAACAATACGGAATTGACGTTTGAGTTGAAGATTCGGATCTTAATTCGTAAAGATATCTGGGGTGAGCGCCAGATGTTTCGGAGCATCGCAAACGCAAATCGGGCTTTTCTGATCCAGGATTCGATGTCCTTCTTGGTACCACCATCAGGCGTAATCTGGCTATCAAGATACTGGAAGCACTCCACTGTCTCAACCTGTTGTCCAGCTACCACGAATTTGGAACGATTTTCTGTATTGATTTCCATCGACTTGGTCTTTCCGACACTGATTTTGAGACCTGCTGCCTCGGAGCTTTCGGTGAGGTCGTCGAGTTTGCTCTGCATGTCTTGTTGTGTTTGGGCAAGCAAAACAATCGTCTGCCAGGTCAAGGTCGTTCAGTTACTCCATTGTTGAAGGATTCCACGGCAATCATCGATTTGGTCAACAGTCAATCAATCCAGTCAAGATCTCATCCATTGCGATGAGAAAAAGCAGCGGTGACAAAATACATTCTTGTCTCACTCCAGCAGTTACCGGGATTGGTTCGAACAAGACACCGTCGTGCAAGACCTTGCACGAAAATGCCTCGTACTGTGCTTCGATGACATGGACTAGTTTCTCTGGGACCCCTCGTCGTCTTCGAGCAGCCCAGATATTTTTGTGGTTCAGTCGGTCAAATGCTTTTTCGAAATCAACGAACACCAGCAGAAAAGAGTCCTGAAATTCGTTGATTTGTTCCAGTATTATTCGTAGCGTTGTGATGTGGTCCACACATGATAGTCCGGATCGGAAGCCAGCTTGTTGCCGTCGGAGTGTAGCGTCGATTTTCTCCTGGATCCTGTTCAGGATCACTTTGCAGAGTACTTTGAGGGTTGTACAGATCAACGTTATGCCTCGCCAGTTACCGCACTCTGTCAGGTCTCCTTTCTTCGGGACTTTATCAGGGATACTCTGCATCCAGTCGGCCGGGAATGTTGCAGTATCCCAGATGTCAGCGAAAAGACGGTGCAACATTTGTGCTGACAAGGCAGGGTCGGCTTTCAGCATTTCAGCAGGAATGCAATCGATCCCAGGTGCTTTGTTGGATTTCGTGTTTTTGATTGCCGCTTCTATTTCAGCCAGCGAGGGCGCTTCCGAGCTGACCCAATTAATGCGACTTACTGTTGGCGCCTCGAGCTGCGGGTTCTGTTGGATATCTCTCTTTGTGACTCGGAAAAGTTGTTTAAAATGCTCTGTCCAACGCTTGAGCTGACCTGTTCGATCTGTCAGCAGCTACCTGCTCGGTCTTTCAGCGGCATTCTTGCATTACACCAGGCCCACCAATGGTTGCTAAACCTCGAATCGAGTACATTCAGCAACATATTTATCAACCCATCATCGCACCAACAGTTGCTAACTTGATTCGAGAAATAGCATTCGAGCAGTAGGTTGTTACAGGATGCGTGTATGTAGCAACCCGGTAGCAACGCAGCCGGTAGTCACTATCAGAAAATAAACAAACACAAATACCAACCTGGATCGCAACATTGGGTGCGAAAATAAGTAAGTAGATAAAAACGCAACCATTCAAAACATCTATAATACCGACCGAAATAGCAACATGCGGTGGGCTTGGTCTTAGTCCTTGCACCACTAAGACCAAGCCCACTGGACGTTGCTATTTCGGTCGGTATTTTAGATGGTTTGATTGGTTGCCTTTTTATCTACTTACTGATTTTCGCACCCATTGTTGCCATTCAGGTTGGTGTTTGTGTTTGTTTATTTTCTGATGGCGACGACCGGCTACGTTGCTACCGGGTTGCTACATAAACGCATCCTGTAACAACCTACTGCTCGAATGCTATTTTTCGAATCAAGTTAGCGACTGTTGGTGCGATGATGGGTTGATAGATATGTTGCTGAATGTGCTCGATTCGTGGTTTAGCAACCATTGGGTGGGCTTGGTCTAAGGCGGCGAGAAATATCATATAGTAGGGGAAAGGTTTCCTAAATGGGCCTATCGGGTTAAATAACCCTACGGCCGTTTGACGAAATGGCTAGCAAGACAACATATCTAATCAATATATTTTGAAGGTGATACGCTTTGAACATAAGGCAAGGAAAAATTTTATGAATAAACCAACTCAAACAAATTTAAAAATTCATACAAGGTTTTGATACCTTTTGATGTAATATTTTGACTTTTGAAAATCATACGTAAAGAAGCTCAAAACAAAAAGTTGGGTGGTTTTTGTTTCTTATTCAAATGAACCTTATAAGTAAAACAAATTTAAGTTTTTTTGATGGTTTCATAATGAAGGGGAAAGTAGAATAAGAGAGTGTTTTTGTATGCCCCCATCATGTTTGTAAAATGCCGCTACCCTTAAATAACAGGTTAAATAGAATAAATATATGATTTTAATCATTAAAACTTCAAATCTAAGCTCTAATTAAGATCCTAAGAGCAAGTCGAAGATCTCAAAACAGATTTGATAAAATTTATCTTAGGAATGAAATTCCTCCATATGATGGCAACCCTAAATTTTGTTTATTCCATAAAATTATAAAAGACATAGATTTTTATAAAACTTCAGCTTTGTCGTGTAAAAATTATCAGTTTCTAGCATTCCCAATAAAATTATACGGAAGTAGTGCCAAAAAACAAAATTTTTTCCTAAAAAAAAAATAGGCGCGTTTAGCCCTCACTGTTTGAGGTTCGGCAATTTTGACAACAGTTTTTAAAAAATCAATTTCTCAAAAACGGAAGCAGATTTCAACAAAAAAATTACTCCAATGTATAGAAAACAGATGTCTGCTCATGTGTATGTAGTTTTTGTAAACATATTCGATGTAATATTTGATTAAATCAGTATTCCGCTTAATAGGCGCATATAGCCCGCTCCTCCCCTAATCGGATATTTCCAATTGCGGCGGCTCTTTCTCTCTGTTCGGCTAGGGAGTTTGTCCAGGCTCTCTTGTCTCGTCTACAAGCTCGTTTAACTGCCTTTTCCAGCTCCGCATATCGTAAGCGGACGGCTGCTTTGGCGGACCCGGTACATGCCTGCTCAATTCCGACTTTCGCCTTTCTCCGATCATCGATCATCCTCCAGGTTTCATCCAGGTTTCATTCACTTCGTCTTCCACAAACTTTACCGAGAGTACCATGGCTCGTCGTGATAAAGGCATTCTTGATTCCACACCACTGTTCTTCGACTGTTCCGTCTGTCGGCAGCTCCGAGGCTCGGGATTCTAGCTGTTCAACGTATGCCCTTTTCACCTCTGGATTCTCCAACCGGCGGACGTCGTATCGACACCCGACTTTCTCCTCGCGCCGTTGGACACGCGCAACTCTCAGTCGTATCTCGCCAAGGACGAGGTGAAGGTCAGATGCAATGTCTGCGCTTCGTTTGTTGCGGACATCAAGAAGGCTCCTTCTCCATTTTCGACTGATGCAGATGTGGTCAATTTGATTTTCTGTTCGGCCGTCTCGGGATACCCAAGTGATCTTATGTGCTGGTCGATGGGGGAAGAGCGATCCTCCGATCATCATGTTGTTGTTGCCACAAAATTCTACAAACAGCTCTCCGTTTTCGCTCATCTGTCCTAAACCATGGCGCCCCATGACGCGCTCAAAGTCCTGATTATAGGAGCCAATCTTTGCGTTGAAGTCGCCTAAGTGGATTTGAATGTCACCGTTTGGAATTCTCTCAACCACGATGTTCAATTGACTGTAAAACTGCTCTTTGTCCTGCAAATCGGCAACGTCAGTTGGCGCATAACACTGGACCATTGTAAGGTTTCTAACCCGTGTTCTGAATCTGACTACGATTATTCGTTCGTTTATCGGTTCCCATCTTATGAGGGCCGCATGGGCCTGCGGGTTTAATAGGAAACCAACTCCTCGTTCCCGAGTAGCGTGTTCTCCTCGTATGCCAGAGTAAAGCAGTACTTGTCCGGGCTGTGTCTTGTGTTCTCCATTGTTAGCCAACGGACTTCGCTCAGTCCCAATATCTCTAGCTTGAGGCGGCTAGCTTCTCTAGCAAGTTGAGCCAGCTTTCCTGGCTGGGCAAGGGTCAAAACATTCCAAGTTCCAATTCTAGTCCGTGTTTTCATGCTAAAAGTCGTTGCCAAAGTTCCAATTCGGTTATTTCTTCTCTCAGTTTCCGTAACAATACAAGATATCAGGAGCAGTAGGTTGTTAGCCTAAAGTCCCAATCCCGCGATGGGGCTGCCATCTTGGACTTAGCTGGCGGGAGCCGCATTTCATAGATTCAGCCGCTCGCTGCGAGACAGACCCTGTTTGAGCCGCCCCTGACCTGGAGAACAGACGCCTGCGGCCACTTTCTCAATCTGCATGCAGTCTGCAAAGCATTCACCGGGGTTGGGTACCCGATCTCCGCTTAGGTTACTCGCATTCCAGCCGGTACCACGGGGAGGTAGAGATAGGAGTTGGGAATAAAAGGTGATATGAATTGTTAACATACATTGAAATTTCAGTATTGTTGTATCGATTATGTTTGATTAAAAATTATTCCTTCAACGTGTAATTATCAGTAGAAAATTAATAAAATCTTAAAAATGTTTCAATTAACGTTAAAGTAACCATTTCAAGGAGAAACTACCAATAAAAAGAGGATACAATTATTTTTATCAGCTTTTCCCTGTTAAAATTCAGTCTGTATACTTTTCCGAAACCTCATACCCGAAGAATGCTGGAGAAAGGCCTCATATGCAGAACCATATCACTTGAGCCGGGTGTAACAGAAAAAAAAATCGACGCTAAAACCCCGAGTGCTGATGGAAAAGGAACAAACAAATCATTCCAAATGCCGCATGTAGGCTGTCATTTCTCATTCCGGAATGATGTAAGAGGCCCCAGCTTTTCCATCAACAGCTCAACAGCAGCACCAGCACAAGTAAGAGCCAGAGCCAGAATTTGCGAATGGCAGCAAAGTTATGGGGATTTTTTTTTTTCATTCTGGCTGCCGCCTCGTTTTCCTTGCTAAGAGCCAGCCAATCTTAATTCCGCCGGATCTTGTCTCGGAGTTTTTTTTCTCTCTGTGTATTTCACTTTTCCTAACCAATCCGGCATTGGATTTTCCATCCGTTCGCAAAGAGGCGCGCTTTCCGGTGCAGGAAACGTCTTACCCAAAGTGAAATTCAGTTTGCGCGAAATGAATTGGTTATGTGCCGACGAAAAATTCGAAACCAAGAAGTGGCTTGTTGTATGCTGCTAGTTTAGTTCGAGTTCGAGGTGCTAGCTCAATGGTTTGGAAGTAGGATGGGATAAAATCTGGGAAAAGTTAAAAGATTGGAAATTCATTTCCGATCCGACAGAATATTCAGCAGATCTGGGGGCTGGGCCTCGAACTTGGTCTCGTCTCGTCGCAGCCTATAAGAGGACTACTTACTGGATTTGCATGAAGGATTTTTTTGCGGTCGCAGTTTTTTTTTCTTCCCTCCCGAAGCAGGAAATGATTTATTGGACCGAATAGCAGAGTACAAGGGAACCTTTTCAAGCGAAAGTGATTCTAGAATTGTAATAATAAATCTTTCATGTAGATTAATTGAGACGTTCTTGAGTGATTTTGTGATGGTGTAGCATTTTGGCAAACGCGAACGAACGGAAGGATGTCTTAAAGATTTGCATGTTTCTAGTTAAGGTTGCAATTGAATGTATGACATTTGTAACCCAGGAACGAAAAAATTAATCCTTCGACCATCGATATCTTTAAATACAGGATAGAGAGATTCTTATCTGAGAAAAGGACTTAAAAAATTTCAGTTTGAATAACAAAATTTTTTTCATGATTTTCCAACTTTTTTCAACTATATAATTCTTATATATGGGGAAATGTTTTAAGTTACGGTTAATTTATTTTCAAATTCACTTATGTACTTCACCAGTAAAAACTTCACAATTGCACACACTCTGTTCGAAATATCTTGCAGTTTTATAATTTTGTTTAAAATTCCGTCCTAATTTTACAGTACTTCAAAGACTGCACTATTTTTTGATACAGTTCTATAAAAAGTTGAAAAAAATTGATGTAGACTAATTAGGAATAATATAACTTGTGACTTAGGTGCCGGTTGTCTCGTACATATTTCTTTTTTTTTTGCTATTCTTAAAATTGTTTTTTAATTAAGAACTGTATCGAAAAGTTATTAGTAACTTTTAAAACTAGTTTACTCAAAAATTGATGAACTTTTTTCTGTATGCATGCATGCAAAATGCTAAAAAAGTGTTGTGCAATAAATTTGTCAAGATCTAAGCCAGACCAATAGAAATTCGCCGCAGCATTTTTGCAGCATTTTTCACATTTCGGCATAACACTGAGCACTTTTTGAAAAGAGTTATATCGTTTAAGATGAAAAACGCGAGCCGGAGCCAAACAAGATCAATAAAACTATTTTTTATTGATAAGGTATGCTCAGTTTAGTAAAATTTGTAAACCTGTTCAATGCAAAACTCTTTTAAAGATTAAAAAAAAGTTTAAAAAATGGTCATTCTAATGAAACAAAATATGTTACCTGCTCACTGGTCGGTGATTTAATCAGACCAACTTGACGTTTCAGCTCTTTTTTTTATATGTTTTTTGTTTCCCAACCCTGGCAGCATCTTGACAGCTTTAATCATCTTCGCTATAGTTCGTATTGATCTTGAAACAAGAAAGAAAATTGTGCACACTTGGTGCACTGAAAAGTGTGTGACCTAAAACCAAATCGAAAAACGGTTCAAAGCACACCACACAAGCGTGAAAAATGTCATCGACAGACAAATATGGCAACAAGTTATCCTTGAAGGATCTGCCTAGATTCGGAAGAAAACCTGATTCCAGTCAACCCCAGTAGTATGCTATACAGCAAAAAAAAATGTAACGATGGACGATGTAATTTTAGCAGATGTTAGTCATATGATGTGATAATTTGAATTTATGTTGTTATATACACTTAATTGTCTTGTTATTACATCTAAACGATGCACACATTTTAAACATGTCTGTTAGTGTAATATCACATCATCGTATGTAATAACATCGAAGCAACTCATATCTGTCAACAGAAAAAATTTCATATAAAAAACGTTGGAGGGGATTTTGAGGCTCTGAGGCAACCGATTAAGTGGTAAAGTATATTAAATTGTTCATTTTTTGTAAGCAAATCCGTTGATATGAGCTAAAATTCATATTCTTTTGTTTTTAGGAAATTTTGTCTTAAGAAATAATGTACCAGGAGTGTGAGAAGAAATAAATAAATGGATGGAGGGTAAGTGTTTAGATTATTTTTTTTTCTTCTGCTTTCGTGTGCTAAAATTATATTGAAACCATTTATAGGCTCAAACTACAACCCGTTTCCCCTTCATGTCCTGCATTGCCTTTTTGCGGCATTAAATCAAGATCCAGCGATGAGAAAGCTTAGTCGAGTTTACGGGATGCTGATAGTTTTGACGAAAAACTACATTGCTTGAAATCTGATCTGAAAAAAACAAATCTAACATTCGATTGGCTTGTTACATATCGAATAGACCAAATGTAGAAATCCTCTGAATGATTCGATATTAGTCGCGATTGTGAACGCTGGATTTTAATTCAATGTATTCAGTTGAAAATCCAAAATTCTTATTATTGTTTATATCTAGGCCACGGTTATTGAAGCAATCGCAGCTAAGTAGTTCGTTTAATAAGTGTTTTGCTTAAATAAATTGGAATCTTAATTAGTTATGATTGTATTTTAATTTAATATTTACTCCTCTGAAAATGCCCCAGTTAATGTTGATTACAAAATCTTTCAGAGTACCATTTATGACCAAACTGACCTATTGTGATATTTAAACACTAAGCCGTTTTTGACTCCCTTAATTTGATCATTCGAAAGCAAAGACTTCGACAGACCTCCAATAATTGTGAACCTGCACGAAAATAATACCTATCTTCCCTTGTATCGTATCTCATTTTTTACATCGTTTTTATGCTCAACGTTTCTTTGTTTGTCTACTACGATACATTTTTTAGTGTAATTTTTTTACATATTAACGGTGTAATTTTTTAAATCAAATCGATGTAATATAAGGTAGCATTTGCGACTCAAGTTATGTGCACGTTTTTGATGTAATATAGCAACACTTTTTTTGCTGTGTAAAGTAGTCACTCATATCAAATTTATTAACGCGCGATGTGGCTAAAAAGTTCAAAACATGCACTGGGAAAAGAATCACGGCTGAAGTTTTTTTTCACATAGAATCTGGTTGCATTTTTCATTTACTGCAGCGCCCCTAGTTGTCACATCGCGAATAAATTGGCAGTATTTTGATCCGGATGTTTGTTTACTTAGTGGTGAAAATTTCATCAAGATTGAAGCAGTCAGTCAAAAGTTATCGACTATGGAACGCGAAAGGTGAGAGAAAAATCTGCACACTCACGTAGAGAAACCGACGTGGTCAGGGGTAAAGATCACGATATTCTTGGAATATCCAAAATCGATTGTAAATTCGGTGCTGCAACGTTACCGGGAGACCCTTACGGTGGATCGAGCAAAACAAACCAGGCGTAAAAGTGGAACATATGACCGGAACAAAACCTGGTTGCCAAAACCAGGGCAAGGAAGCTGTACGAGAAAGTGTTGACCAAGAACAACGGATGTATTTTGATGGACGAAGAAACTTACGTCAAAATGGATTTTGGACAAATCTCCGGTAACAAACTTTACCTTGCGAAGCGTAAAGGGAATGTTGCGGTAGATTCAAGTTTGTTTTCGCAGATAAATTTGCTCGTAAGTTGATGATTTGGCAAGGGATCTGTAGTTGTGGGAAAAAGACTAAGATTTTCATCACTGGGTACACAATGAATGGAAATGTTTACAAAGAAGAATGTCTCCAGAAGAGGGTTTTGTCATTCATTCGGTCCCACAAAGGTCCGGTGAAGTTCTGGCCGGACCTGGAAAGCTGCCACTACAGCCGGAATGTCGTTAAGTGGTATAAGGAGTACAAGATCGATTTTGTTGAAAAAAGTATCAATCCACCAAACTGTCCGGATTTTCGTCCCATCGAGAAATATTGGGCAATAGTTAAGAACAAACTGAAGAAATGTGGCAGAACCATGAAAAAACCCGCTCAAATGGAAAGGTGGTGGAACAAGATGGCGAATGAGGTTACCAGCAGTACTGTACAGAAAATGATGGGTGGTATCACAAAAAAAGTTCTAAAATTCATTCGAAAAGCTGACGAATGTTTTTTATGTATTTTTTCCTTAAAGTGCAATAAAAACCCTACAAAATGACATTTTTACTTTTGTTGAATGTTATTTCTTTGCGGAGAAATGATCCGATCAGATTCTATGTGAAACAGACTTTAGGAACTCCTTGAAGACGTGCAAGAAGCGGAAGGTACCTAAGAAATCAGTAGAGCAACAATTACGTCAAACAGGATTCAGGAATGCTTCCCGGGCCTCAATTCTACACGAAATGGACGGACGAGGTGGTGTATGATGCCGACTGCACGATTCCGATGGAAAAATTTGTGCAGAAGTTTCTAGTATGGCAAGCTATTTGAACCTGTCGAGAAAAACCTCAACCCACCGAATTTTCCAGATCTCCAACCGATTGAACGATACTGAGCGATTATGAAGAGGATCTTTAGAAAGGAAGGGACAGTTTCTTAAAGCATGAAAGAATTCGAGAAAAATTGGAAACCAGCATCCAGGAAATGCACAAAAGCTACTGTGCAGAACCTGTTGGATGGCGTTTCATCAAAAGTGCGATCAAGAACATCAGAACATAATTTTTTAACTTATGTTAAACGTGATATTGTTTCTAACCATATTAAGCTTCAATAAACCGAATAGAAAAAAATAAAATAAAAAAATTTATTTAATTTTTATTTACGGAAAGATGTTGATGAAGAGTTTTCGATACAGTCCCTAATTTTGACCATTCTCTAGGTTCACTAGTTGTGATTAAAACTTTTCTTCTGAGGGCTGCTAGCTGTACATGAAAAAGGTAAAATATGCCAAATTAGCTATTGGGGTAATTTATTCCACCTCGAGCAGAACTGATCGAAATCGAGCAGAACTGATTATGATAACTGGTTTATCACTTGTTTATACTTAGCACTAAATATGAGAACGTAAAGACTTCTCTTCCGATTAAAAGGCGATTAAGATCAGTGGTGTCAACCTTCCAGATTTTATTTTGATCTTCCAGACTTTTTGGGCTTCCATCAGATATTTTTTTCAGATTTCCAGACTTCCAGACTTTTGAAATTTCTAACAGACTTTTGAGTTTGGACATGAATAGTTAAAAAATAAATAAAAATTCAAAATTTTCGCGGTGTTATGTCCGGAAATATTTAGTTTTAAGAATAAAAAGTGTTTAAAAGCTATTTATGGGAAGATATTTGCGAAACAGGGAGTTCAACATAGCACGTATAACCCAACAGGCACTGATATTGGCAGCATTATATGAATATTATAGGATTTAAGTATTGCGCAGTATACTATCTGCCCTGATATCTGGCGACCGAAAAAAAAGGTCACCACCTACAAAGTTCACTATCCAGACTTTTCCACACATGTTTTCAGAATCTTCCAGACTTTTTTGAAAAAAAAAACAGTTGGCATCTCTGATAAAGATAACTCGCTCGAAATTTTTTTCTCTTAGTCAGTTTTGGTTCCCAGAATATTCTTTGACAAAACTGGAATCGAGCAAGATTCTGACTCTCCGCGCCCTTTGCTTCATGCAAAATGTAGCATTTTTTTTGTAGGCTGTTTGCGAGAACTTATTCTTAACGTAAAGAGAGAAAATAAATTTTAATCGGAATGCGCAACCTGGGTTGCCAACATTTTTTTTTTTATAAAATCAAGGAGCTTGAAAATAAAAATCAGGGAAAATTAGGCTAACACAAAATGATAGAGCTGAGTGTCTTTTTTGGTCACCGTTTTTAAATGCTAATCGAAATCGAAACTATTATGTTTTGCCGATTTAAAATTTGTTAGAATACACGTAAACGTCGAATGATTGAAAACTTTGTTCAAGAACTGACGTAAACATTATTATTGGAATTTAAGATTATTTCGAGACAGTTTTTATTTGGAGCATCACATGATTAAATAGCAAATCACTCAAGATTGAACTGACGACGTGACTACCTATCAAACGGCGTAAAACTCAGTAAAAGTTGCTCACTAGTCCCTTCCATTTTTTTTTACCAAAATCTGATAATATTTTTGCCAATATTCTGCAACTTATGAATAAAGAACTACTAGGTACATAAAAATTGAAAGCTTAGCTAACTGCGTGCATCCATTATTTTCAATGAAGATTCCTCCGGGATATTTACCGTATTGATAATAACATGTGCTTGGTCTTGGATATCCAACTACAAGACAGATCTCACTTACCAATTCATCACACTGCACTTTAAATTTCATTTCATATCAAAATTGAAATTTTAAACAATTTATTATTTTGTCACGGGCTGAAATTTTTGCTAACACGGTCCCAATTCAACGCTTACTTATCCAATCCGATATGCAGTTTAATCAACCTTTTGTATTGAAACTCAAATCTCAACGATCATAACACCCTACCACCTCTTTAGAATAGGGTTATATTAAGAATTGTAACAAAACAAGTACAGAATTTGAAACTAATAGTTTTCACTTCAAAATTTTTTCATCAAATGCTAATTTAACACTTCAACAAGTTGATAGCCATGTGACAGGCATTTCCTACTCACAATTGTCAACAGAATTAATTTTCTTCAAGAAACAAATTTCAGTCTCAATTTTATGTTGTGTTTCTCCTTCTTCTAAATGTTCAACACCACATTAAAAAGGCTTTTGATAAATTACACATGGCCACACCATTCACATTTTTCCGAGGTGCAGACAATTTAATAGCTAATTTTGATGGGGCTTCCAAACCCCTGAATCCAAATATGCATTTTTTTTTTAAATATTTTTTGTTAAACGGTAAACACCTTTAAAAAATATATATGCACTCTTTCGACTAATTTGAAAAAAAAAATACATATTGAAATAAAGATTTTAAATCAATTTTCAGTTTACCCAAAGACCGCAAGTTATTTTGACGAAAAATGCTTCAAAGAAGTTTGGTCTTTTGGTTTACTTTCTAGCATACCCTAAAAAACGGGAATTTCGACAAAATTATAAAGCTTCAAACAAATTTGAATTATATACTTTTCAAATCAAAATCCAAATCTTTTGCCGGTTTTAACAAATTTGTTACAGGAAACATAAACTTTTTTTACTTCTTTTATTAATAACAGAAATGCTTGTAATAATATCATTAGTAATTTCAAAAAGAAATAATTCTTTTTCAGATCAGCAGTTTTCTGAAACTAGATATCTGTAGGGAAAATATTATTCTTTGAGTGAACTAAGGAAAGTAAGCAAATTCAGAACCAGTTTGTTTCTTTCATGTTGGTTGGTTAGTTCTTCAGATTATCTGTGGTTGATTTCACTTAAATTTGATTCGACTTTACCCTTATAAACTGCATATCACAAAAACAAGAGGCGATAGAACAAAATTTGACAAAACATCAAAATTGCCGAAATCACAGCATAGTTTATGATATCACAGAATCTTGAGCAAATTTTCATCACAGAGTCTGTGTCACAGAACACAGAATTTTGGAAATATTAAGAGATTTCACAAATTTTAAATTTGGTAAGCGTATTTCCAAAATTATAAATGTTATGTCAACAAACATTTATGATTTCTTACTTTGTTTTGGAAAAACATGCTAAGATTGGTAATGTCAACTGACTTTACTCAAGTGAAATATAAAAAAAAACTTATTTAATAATAACTTTTTTTAAAATTCATGCTGTTATCATCACAGAAAACCATCACAGAATTTTTTGCTAAAATCACAGAAAGACAGATTTTTTTTGCGCAAAAAAAAAGAATTTTTTTTCGGCAACTTTGCAAAATATTAGGGTTCAGGAAGTCAAAATCTGATTTGTCTTTTTTTTTTATGTTTCGTCTTTTCCAGATATAAATATTTCAATTGACGGCAACAAAATATTCAGGACTTATAATTTTAAACTTTAAATCCGGAGCCTTAAAATTTCTAAACGTTTCACTCATTTCAATTTCAAGTGACTTTTCAAACTTTTCATGAATAAATTTAAAAAGAAAATAACGATGGATTAAAAAAGATGATTAAAATATTTTTTTTAATCAATCGTAGTTTTTTTTTTTAAACTGATCTATAAATAAATTGAAAAAATAATTCAAACTAGTAAATTTAATACAAAATTAATCGCGTAATGTTACCTTAATAACCAGGGATGATAACTGTCCGAATGTCATTCGACATTTTTCTGAAGCCTAGAGCGACATTCATCAGTACGAAAACGACTGTCGCAGTCATGTCCTTTTTGGATTTTGTGAATGTCATCGCTAAGAAATTGCTTCGAAAAAATGTCAAATAACATTTGGGACGAATGTCACAGTTTGCATCGAGACGGTCATAGTCATGGGAAAAAATGTTACGATAAGCTGATGAATGTCGGTAGTTGCTTCGATGACATTCATAATGGGAAATGTTATGGCGACATTTAACATTTTGAATGTCACAGAATGTAATCGTAACATTAATCAGAATCAAAATGAAATGTTATTAAAATGACAGTCGCGACAGTCAAAACGGTTCCTTGCTGACTTTGCCGTGTGGACTGGCCAATCTGGCCGGCTCCGGAATCCGAAAAGTAAAAATGATCAGATTTTAACTTGCTACACATCATTAGAAAGCTCTTGGCCTGTACATGATGGGAATTGATAGGAAAAGTGGTTCGGGGCCATCTGGTCTTGGCCACGGCCAATCTGGCCGGTTCCGAAACCCGGAAAATCAAAATGATCAGATTTTAACTTGCGACACATCATTGGAAAGCTCTTGGCCTGCATATGATAAGAAATGATAGGAAAAGTGGTTCGGGGCCATCTGGTCCTGGCCACGGCCAATCTGGCCGGTTCCGGAATCCGAAAAGTAAAAATGATCAAATTTTAACTTGCTACACATCATTAGAAAGCTCTTGGCCTGTACATGGTGGGAATTGATAGGAAAAGTGGTTCGGGGCCATCTGGTCCTGGCCACGGCCAATCTGGCCGGTTCCGAAATCCGGAAAATCAAAATGATCAGATTTAAACTTGCGACACATCATTGGAAAGCTCTTCGCTTGCATATGATGGGAATTGATAGGAAAAGTGGTTCGGGACCATCTGGTCCTGGCCACGACCAATCTGGCCGGTTCCGAAATCCGGAAAATCATAATGATCAGATTTAAACTTGCGACACATCATTGGAAAGCTCTTGGCCTGCATATGATAAGAAATGATAGGAAAAGTGGTTCGGGCTATTCAAAAATGTCATTCCGACAGTCAGAGGACCAACAGAATCTCCGACTGTCGCAAGTCAAAAATGTTATCGAGTTGAATAATTCGATGACATTTTTCTGAGCGACTGTCATTGCAAAATCGAATGACATTTTCTCCAGTGGTTTAACATTTTTTGGGATGACCGTCAATGTCATTGCGACATTTTCGAATGTCATTGGAAAATGTTATGCGACTGTCACGATCGCGACTGTCTTTTGGATGACATTCTCATCCCTGTTAATAACTATTAGCTGTGTGCTTACAAAATTTACAACAAAGCTTTATATCCATATTTTTTTCATCAGTTTTTTATTGATCATTCTGAATCAAAGCAATTGAAAGATTCCTTTTAATTCAACCACGGTATTCAACCAAGTAGGCTCATACCACAACAAAGTGAATATGGCATCCAAGCCGTTCGAGCCAAACGTGTTTTTATACCGTGGTTGAATTAAAAGGAATCTTTCGATTGCTTTGATTCAGTTGAATCATTCAACCAAGTAGGCTCATACCACAACAGATTGATCATTCAATAAATCTAATTTTCCAATCTGTACCTAGTCAGTCAAATCTTCCAGAGAAGAATTGACTTGTTGTAAAATTATGATTTTGAACTTATAGAATTATTTTTTGAGGCCTTTTTATTTTGATTTTCGAAGCTTGAAATTCTGATGTAATTCTAAATATAAATTCGTAATCGTTTTCTGGTGTTTTGGAAATTTTGATTAAAAAGTACGAACAAGTAAATAATGAATATTATTACGATGAAATTATTTTTTGACAGAAATAGCAACAGAAATTGACATAGAACTTGGTTCGACATATAAAAGATGTCCTTTTAGCTTCCAGTACCTTAGTTTTATATTTATTCAAATATTTCGAATCTGCCAGAAGCATTACCCATTTTGAACAAATTTTTTGTTCTAGAAAAAAAACTGTATCGTTAATTTCCTTCCCTTAAATTTGTTTCTTAAAAGACATGTTCTCTTGATTTATTTTTCGCAACATTCCGTTAAATTGATGTCGCAAATCTTCTGGTTCCGGGATGATCACTTCCCTGCAAAAACCGAAAAGTAAACCAACGCAGCCAGCCACATGTATTGTCGAGTAACATGTTGACATTGGTCCATTCATCGATACATTCCAAACACAAATACTTCGAATGGCTGGAATAAATAACATCCTATTAAAATAATACAACCTTTCTCTGGTTGCTCTGCTGTTTGCGCTTCTAGCAGTACAATCCAGATTCCTAACAACTTCCACCGAACAGCACCAACCAAAATCCGAAAAACAAATAGAAACGCGAAACATGTTTATTTATTGCATAACGAGAATGATTCCAATTCCTCCTTGTTGAAATTAAATTCATGCAGGAATGTCGCATAACATTGGCTACATTGTACTTCTTCTAAATCGGTTGTAACATTTCCTTTTTTTCTTCTCTTTCTTTCGTTGGTTGCTAACTTCCTTTTTGTGATACCTAAATATTCCTAGTTATTGAAGCTATGTACATCGAGGGTCCTGGCTGAAGATTTACTTTCCTTTCGTTTCGTTTTCAGGAGAGTGTGCATCCTTTCAACAACTTTTTGAATGGTACAAGGACATGTAAACAAAGTAACAAGCTTCCGGCAGTTTCGCATGATGTCACAGGGTTTGTAAACGAGCCTCAAAAACAAACCCAAAAACAACGTTTGAAAAAAAAAACAGATTTATGGACACAAAAGAATACTCTGGAATTAAAAAACGAACTTTTTTAACTTTGTAGCAGTTACATAAAAGCTTTTGATCATTGTTAAAAAAAAATTTTCTTTTAACACAATTGCTAGTTACTTTTAAGATTGTTTGACGGTCACCATGTAGTTGATAAATTTCAATACTATTAAGACTTCCTTCAGAACGAGGCAACAAAAACAAAATTGAATATTTTGAGGGCTAATTCAAACTTTCCGCAAACCAATTTTTATGAATCTTTTATTTTGTCATTTGAGTCATTTTTGTTTTTTTTTTATCATTTTTGTCATTATATGCCATTTTTGTCATTTTTGTCATTTTTGTCATTTTTGTCATTTTTGTCATTTTTGTCATTTTTGTCATTTTTGTCATTTTTGTCATTTTTGTCATTTTTGTCATTTTTGTCATTTTTGTCATTTTTGTCATTTTTGTCATTTTTGTCATTTTTGTCATTTTTGTCATTTTTGTCATTTTTGTCATTTTTGTCATTTTTGTCATTTTTGTCATTTTTGTCATTTTTGTCATTTTTGTCATTTTTGTCATTTTTGTCATTTTTGTCATTTTTGTCATTTTTGTCATTTTTGTCATTTTTGTCATTTTTGTCATTTTTGTTATTTTTGTCATTTTTGTCATTTTTGTCATTTTTGTCATTTTTGTCATTTTTGTCATTTTTGTCATTTTTGTCATTTTTATCATTTTTGTCATTTTTGTCATTTTTGTCATTTTTGTCATTTTTGTCATTTTTGTCATTTTTGTCATTTTTGTCATTTTTGTCATTTTTGTCATTTTTGTCATTTTTGTCATTTTTGTCATTTTTTGTCATTTTTGTCATTTTTGTCATTTTTGTCATTTTTGTCATTTTTGTCATTTTTGTCATTTTTGTCATTTTTGTCATTTTTGTCATTTTTGTCATTTTTGTCATTTTTGTCATTTTTGTCATTTTTGTCATTTTTGTCATTTTTGTCATTTTTGTCATTTTTGTCATTTTTGTCATTTTTGTCATTTTTGTCATTTTTGTCATTTTTGTCATTTTTGTCATTTTTGTCATTTTTGTCATTTTTGTCATTTTTGTCATTTTTGTCATTTTTGTCATTTTTGTCATTTTTGTCATTTTTGTCATTTTTGTCATTTTTGTCATTTTTGTCATTTTTGTCATTTTTGTCATTTTTGTCATTTTTGTCATTTTTGTCATTTTTGTCATTTTTGTCATTTTTGTCATTTTTGTCATTTTTGTCATTTTTGTCATTTTTGTCATTTTTGTCATTTTTGTCATTTTTGTCATTTTTGTCATTTTTGTCATTTTTGTCATTTTTGTCATTTTTGTCATTTTTGTCATTTTTGTCATTTTTGTCATTTTTGTCATTTTTGTCATTTTTGTCATTTTTGTCATTTTTGTCATTTTTGTCATTTTTGTCATTTTTGTCATTTTTGTCATTTTTGTCATTTTTGTCATTTTTGTCATTTTTGTCATTTTTGTCATTTTTGTCATTTTTGTCATTTTTGTCATTTTTGTCATTTTTGTCATTTTTGTCATTTTTGTCATTTTTGTCATTTTTGTCATTTTTGTCATTTTTGTCATTTTTGTCATTTTTGTCATTTTTGTCATTTTTGTCATTTTTGTCATTTTTGTCATTTTTGTCATTTTTGTCATTTTTGTCATTTTTGTCATTTTTGTCATTTTTGTCATTTTTGTCATTTTTGTCATTTTTGTCATTTTTGTCATTTTTGTCATTTTTGTCATTTTTGTCATTTTTGTCATTTTTGTCATTTTTGTCATTTTTGTCATTTTTGTCATTTTTGTCATTTTTGTCATTTTTGTCATTTTTGTCATTTTTGTCATTTTTGTCATTTTTGTCATTTTTGTCATTTTTGTCATTTTTGTCATTTTTGTCATTTTTGTCATTTTTGTCATTTTTGTCATTTTTGTCATTTTTGTCATTTTTGTCATTTTTGTCATTTTTGTCATTTTTGTCATTTTTGTCATTTTTGTCATTTTTGTCATTTTTGTCATTTTTGTCATTTTTGTCATTTTTGTCATTTTTGTCATTTTTGTCATTTTTGTCATTTTTGTCATTTTTGTCATTTTTGTCATTTTTGTCATTTTTGTCATTTTTGTCATTTTTGTCATTTTTGTCATTTTTGTCATTTTTGTCATTTTTGTCATTTTTGTCATTTTTGTCATTTTTGTCATTTTTGTCATTTTTGTCATTTTTGTCATTTTTGTCATTTTTGTCATTTTTGTCATTTTTGTCATTTTTGTCATTTTTGTCATTTTTGTCATTTTTGTCATTTTTGTCATTTTTGTCATTTTTGTCATTTTTGTCATTTTTGTCATTTTTGTCATTTTTGTCATTTTTGTCATTTTTGTCATTTTTGTCATTTTTGTCATTTTTGTCATTTTTGTCATTTTTGTCATTTTTGTCATTTTTGTCATTTTTGTCATTTTTGTCATTTTTGTCATTTTTGTCATTTTTGTCATTTTTGTCATTTTTGTCATTTTTGTCATTTTTGTCATTTTTGTCATTTTTGTCATTTTTGTCATTTTTGTCATTTTTGTCATTTTTGTCATTTTTGTCATTTTTGTCATTTTTGTCATTTTTGTCATTTTTGTCATTTTTGTCATTTTTTCATTTTTGTCATTTTTGTCATTTTTGTCATTTTTGTCATTTTTGTCATTTTTGTCATTTTTGTCATTTTTGTCATTTTTGTCATTTTTGTCATTTTTGTCATTTTTGTCATTTTTGTCATTTTTGTCATTTTTGTCATTTTTGTCATTTTTGTCATTTTTGTCATTTTTGTCATTTTTGTCATTTTTGTCATTTTTGTCATTTTTGTCATTTTTGTCATTTTTGTCATTTTTGTCATTTTTGTCATTTTTGTCATTTTTGTCATTTTTGTCATTTTTGTCATTTTTGTCATTTTTGTAATTTTTGTCATTTTTGTCATTTTTGTCATTTTTGTCATTTTTGTCATTTTTATCATTTTTGTCATTTTTGTCATTTTTGTCATTTTTGTCATTTTTGTCATTTTTGTCATTTTTGTCATTTTTGTCATTTTTGTCATTTTTGTCATTTTTGTCATTTTTGTCATTTTTGTCATTTTTGTCATTTTTGTCATTTTTGTCATTTTTGTCATTTTTGTCATTTTTGTCATTTTTGTCATTTTTGTCATTTTTGTCATTTTTGTCATTTTTGTCATTTTTGTCATTTTTGTCATTTTTGTCATTTTTGTCATTTTTGTCATTTTTGTCATTTTTGTCATTTTTGTCATTTTTGTCATTTTTGTCATTTTTGTCATTTTTGTCATTTTTGTCATTTTTGTCATTTTTGTCATTTTTGTCATTTTTGTCATTTTTGTCATTTTTGTCATTTTTGTCATTTTTGTCATTTTTGTCATTTTTGTCATTTTTGTCATTTTTGTCATTTTTGTCATTTTTGTCATTTTTGTCATTTTTGTCATTTTTGTCATTTTTGTCATTTTTGTCATTTTTGTCATTTTTGTCATTTTTGTCATTTTTGTCATTTTTGTCATTTTTGTCATTTTTGTCATTTTTGTCATTTTTGTCATTTTTGTCATTTTTGTCATTTTTGTCATTTTTGTCATTTTTGTCATTTTTGTCATTTTTGTCATTTTTGTCATTTTTGTCATTTTTGTCATTTTTGTCATTTTTGTCATTTTTGTCATTTTTGTCATTTTTGTCATTTTTGTCATTTTTGTCATTTTTGTCATTTTTGTCATTTTTGTCATTTTTGTCATTTTTGTCATTTTTGTCATTTTTGTCATTTTTGTCATTTTTGTCATTTTTGTCATTTTTGTCATTTTTGTCATTTTTGTCATTTTTGTCATTTTTGTCATTTTTGTCATTTTTGTTATTTTTGTCATTTTTGTCATTTTTGTCATTTTGGTCATTTTTGTCATTTTTGTCATTTTTGTCATTTTTATCATTTTTGTCATTTTTGTCATTTTTGTCATTTTTGTCATTTTTGTCATTTTTGTCATTTTTGTCATTTTTGTCATTTTTGTCATTTTTGTCATTTTTGTCATTTTTGTCATTTTTGTCATTGTTGTCATTTTTGTCATTTTTGTCATTTTTGTCATTTTTGTCATTTTTGTCATTTTTGTCATTTTTCTTCTTCTTCTTCTTCTTACATCAACATGGCCAAAACATGTAGGCATCCTGGAAAATGGGAGACTTGCGTCTATCATTTTTCTTTTCAGCGTATTACCTGTTACATATTCCTATGCATTGCAGATATTACTACGGCCAGGCCAACCATGTGATGAAAACCGCGAAAGGTACAGGATACAGGGGCGGAATGAAGCGTGGAGATCCCTACCAAACGCTTCATATAATATTTTGAATATGGAAAGACCTAAATATGAATTTATGTCATTTGGGAAAGTGTGTATTTAATATTGATACATTAAATGTTGTTAAGGAATTTGGAACTTACGATACTTACCAGCATTATACTCGCCGCAATAATAATTAGAATATAGAATATTACATTTGAGTTTGG
Source organism: Uranotaenia lowii (assembly GCF_029784155.1). Taxonomy (NCBI): domain Eukaryota; kingdom Metazoa; phylum Arthropoda; class Insecta; order Diptera; family Culicidae; genus Uranotaenia; species Uranotaenia lowii. Next base: position 397,490,221 of record NC_073692.1, on the reverse strand, counting down.
ACTGTTCACACATATCTTATCAAAATTATTTAAATTTCAATGCATAGTTTTTGAAGCAATTTAAATGCTTATTTTTTAACTGCTAGATGACTGTCGCTCCGTAACGCATTGATTTACTAACAATAACAGCAATCAATACAGTGACCACACTAACGAGCACGCAGCCCTCACAAAAGAAATTAAAATGAAAATTGTTATTATTAAAAAAAAGTGGTGTGAAATTATGATAAGCTCTAAAATGCTTAACTATGTATTTCGGATTTCTACATCGAGTATTTTCAGGTCAATCGATGGATCAAAGCAATCGATGGCTGTTACGACCACCTGCTGGAAAAAAACATTCAAAACTCCTCGGTCGTGGAAACCGAACTTCTGACACATCTTGAATAAATTCATTCACCACAAAAAAAAATACAGTTACTTATCTTATTAATCCGAATCACTCAAGAGTTTCTGAGTGTCTTCTAAGAATGGTCCTCAACCGGTCCGGAAAGCGTAGTACCAGCCACTTTGATTCGGCCACTTTCAACAACTTCACATACCATTACGATAAGAATTTATTTCACTCCACTTAGGGATTCAAATTAATAACCCACTTAATAACTATGAATCGAACGATATACATAAAAGACTTTACCGCTGTTAAACTTATTGAAAAATGATGAGGAAAATATAAATTTAAAGAAATCACGAAGTAAAACACGACCGCGGAAAAAAATGCGACCGCACTCGAGCAAGGCCAACTTCGCCGAAACTGGATCTATTTTTTCCATTTTTGTCATTTTTGTCATTTTTGTCATTTTTGTCATTTTTGTCATTTTTGTCATTTTTGTCATTTTTGTCATTTTTGTCATTTTTGTCATTTTTGTCATTTTTGTCATTTTTGTCATTTTTGTCATTTTTGTCATTTTTGTCATTTTTGTCATTTTTGTCATTTTTGTCATTTTTGTCATTTTTGTCATTTTTGTCATTTTTGTCATTTTTGTCATTTTTGTCATTTTTGTCATTTTTGTCATTTTTGTCATTTTTGTCATTTTTGTCATTTTTGTCATTTTTGTCATTTTTGTCATTTTTGTCATTTTTGTCATTTTTGTCATTTTTGTCATTTTTGTCATTTTTGTCATTTTTGTCATTTTTGTCATTTTTGTCATTTTTGTCATTTTTGTCATTTTTGTCATTTTTGTCATTTTTGTCATTTTTGTCATTTTTGTCATTTTTGTCATTTTTGTCATTTTTGTCATTTTTGTCATTTTTGTCATTTTTGTCATTTTTGTCATTTTTGTCATTTTTGTCATTTTTGTCATTTTTGTCATTTTTGTCATTTTTGTCATTTTTGTCATTTTTGTCATTTTTGTCATTTTTGTCATTTTTGTCATTTTTGTCATTTTTGTCATTTTTGTCATTTTTGTCATTTTTGTCATTTTTGTCATTTTTGTCATTTTTGTCATTTTTGTCACTTTTTGTCATTTTTGTCATTTTTTTTTGTCATTTTTGTCATTTTTGTCATTTTTGTCATTTTTGTCATTTTTGTCATTTTTGTCATTTTTGTCATTTTTGTCATTTTTGTCATTTTTGTCATTTTTGTCATTTTTGTCATTTTTGTCATTTTTGTCATTTTTGTCATTTTTGTCATTTTTGTCATTTTTGTCATTTTTGTCATTTTTGTCATTTTTGTCATTTTTGTCATTTTTGTCATTTTTGTCATTTTTGTCATTTTTGTCATTTTTGTCATTTTTGTCATTTTTGTCATTTTTGTCATTTTTGTCATTTTTGTCATTTTTGTCATTTTTGTCATTTTTGTCATTTTTGTCATTTTTGTCATTTTTGTCATTTTTGTCATTTTTGTCATTTTTGTCATTTTTGTCATTTTTGTCATTTTTGTCATTTTGTCATTTTTGTCATTTTTGTCATTTTTGTCATTTTTGTCATTTTTGTCATTTTTGTCATTTTTGTCATTTTTGTCATTTTTGTCATTTTTGTCATTTTTGTCATTTTTGTCATTTTTGTCATTTTTGTCATTTTTGTCATTTTTGTCATTTTTGTCATTTTTGTCATTTTTGTCATTTTTGTCATTTTTGTCATTTTTGTCATTTTTGTCATTTTTGTCATTTTTGTCATTTTTGTCATTTTTGTCATTTTTGTCATTTTTGTCATTTTTGTCATTTTTGTCATTTTTGTCATTTTTGTCATTTTTGTCATTTTTGTCATTTTTGTCATTTTTTGTCATTTTTGTCATTTTTGTCATTTTTGTCATTTTTGTCATTTTTGTCATTTTTGTCATTTTTGTCATTTTTGTCATTTTTGTCATTTTTGTCATTTTTGTCATTTTTGTCATTTTTGTCATTTTTGTCATTTTTGTCATTTTTGTCATTTTTGTCATTTTTGTCATTTTTGTCATTTTTGTCATTTTTGTCATTTTTGTCATTTTGTCATTTTTGTCATTTTTGTCATTTTTGTCATTTTTGTCATTTTTGTCATTTTTGTCATTTTTGTCATTTTTGTCATTTTTGTCATTTTTGTCATTTTTGTCATTTTTGTCATTTTTGTCATTTTTGTCATTTTTGTCATTTTTGTCATTTTTGTCATTTTTGTCATTTTTGTCATTTTTGTCATTTTTGTCATTTTTGTCATTTTTGTCATTTTTGTCATTTTTGTCATTTTTGTCATTTTTGTCATTTTTGTCATTTTTGTCATTTTTGTCATTTTTGTCATTTTTGTCATTTTTGTCATTTTTGTCATTTTTGTCATTTTTGTCATTTTTGTCATTTTTGTCATTTTTGTCATTTTTGTCATTTTTGTCATTTTTGTCATTTTTGTCATTTTTGTCATTTTTGTCATTTTTGTCATTTTTGTCATTTTTGTCATTTTTGTCATTTTTGTCATTTTTGTCATTTTTGTCATTTTTGTCATTTTTGTCATTTTTGTCATTTTTGTCATTTTTGTCATTTTGTCATTTTTGTCATTTTTGTCATTTTTGTCATTTTTGTCATTTTTGTCATTTTTGTCATTTTTGTCATTTTTGTCATTTTTGTCATTTTTGTCATTTTTGTCATTTTTGTCATTTTTGTCATTTTTGTCATTTTTGTCATTTTTGTCATTTTTGTCATTTTTGTCATTTTTGTCATTTTTGTCATTTTTGTCATTTTTGTCATTTTTGTCATTTTTGTCATTTTTGTCATTTTTGTCATTTTTGTCATTTTTGTCATTTTTGTCATTTTTGTCATTTTTGTCATTTTTGTCATTTTTGTCATTTTTGTCATTTTTGTCATTTTTGTCATTTTTGTCATTTTTGTCATTTTTGTCATTTTTGTCATTTTTGTCATTTTGTCATTTTTGTCATTTTTGTCATTTTTGTCATTTTTGTCATTTTTGTCATTTTTGTCATTTTTGTCATTTTTGTCATTTTTGTCATTTTTGTCATTTTGTCATTTTTGTCATTTTTGTCATTTTTGTCATTTTTGTCATTTTTGTCATTTTTGTCATTTTTGTCATTTTTGTCATTTTTGTCATTTTTGTCATTTTTGTCATTTTTGTCATTTTTGTCATTTTTGTCATTTTTGTCATTTTTGTCATTTTTGTCATTTTTGTCATTTTTGTCATTTTTGTCATTTTTGTCATTTTTGTCATTTTTGTCATTTTTGTCATTTTTGTCATTTTTGTCATTTTTGTCATTTTTGTCATTTTTGTCATTTTTGTCATTTTTGTCATTTTTGTCATTTTTGTCATTTTTGTCATTTTTGTCATTTTTGTCATTTTTGTCATTTTTGTCATTTTTGTCATTTTTGTCATTTTTGTCATTTTTGTCATTTTTGTCATTTTTGTCATTTTTGTCATTTTTGTCATTTTTGTCATTTTTGTCATTTTTGTCATTTTTGTCATTTTTGTCATTTTTGTCATTTTTGTCATTTTTGTCATTTTTGTCATTTTTGTCATTTTTGTCATTTTTGTCATTTTTGTCATTTTTGTCATTTTTGTCATTTTTGTCATTTTTGTCATTTTTGTCATTTTTGTCATTTTTGTCATTTTGTCATTTTTGTCATTTTTGTCATTTTTGTCATTTTTGTCATTTTTGTCATTTTTGTCATTTTTGTCATTTTTGTCATTTTTGTCATTTTTGTCATTTTTGTCATTTTTGTCATTTTTGTCATTTTTGTCATTTTTGTCATTTTTGTCATTTTTGTCATTTTTGTCATTTTTGTCATTTTTGTCATTTTTGTCATTTTTGTCATTTTTGTCATTTTTGTCATTTTTGTCATTTTTGTCATTTTTGTCATTTTTGTCATTTTTGTCATTTTTGTCATTTTTGTCATTTTTGTCATTTTTGTCATTTTTGTCATTTTTGTCATTTTTGTCATTTTTGTCATTTTTGTCATTTTTGTCATTTTTGTCATTTTTGTCATTTTTGTCATTTTTGTCATTTTTGTCATTTTTGTCATTTTTGTCATTTTTGTCATTTTTGTCATTTTTGTCATTTTTGTCATTTTTGTCATTTTTGTCATTTTTGTCATTTTTGTCATTTTTGTCATTTTTGTCATTTTTGTCATTTTTGTCATTTTTGTCATTTTTGTCATTTTTGTCATTTTTGTCATTTTTGTCATTTTTGTCATTTTTGTCATTTTTGTCATTTTTGTCATTTTTGTCATTTTTGTCATTTTTGTCATTTTTGTCATTTTTGTCATTTTTGTCATTTTTGTCATTTTTGTCATTTTTGTCATTTTTGTCATTTTTGTCATTTTTGTCATTTTTGTCATTTTTGTCATTTTTGTCATTTTTGTCATTTTTGTCATTTTTGTCATTTTTGTCATTTTTGTCATTTTTGTCATTTTTGTCATTTTTGTCATTTTTGTCATTTTTGTCATTTTTGTCATTTTTGTCATTTTTGTCATTTTTGTCATTTTTGTCATTTTTGTCATTTTTGTCATTTTTTGTCATTTTTGTCATTTTTGTCATTTTTGTCATTTTTGTCATTTTTGTCATTTTTGTCATTTTTGTCATTTTTGTCATTTTTGTCATTTTTGTCATTTTTGTCATTTTTGTCATTTTTGTCATTTTTGTCATTTTTGTCATTTTTGTCATTTTTGTCATTTTTGTCATTTTTGTCATTTTTGTCATTTTTGTCATTTTTGTCATTTTTGTCATTTTTGTCATTTTTGTCATTTTTGTCATTTTTGTCATTTTTGTCATTTTTGTCATTTTTGTCATTTTTGTCATTTTTGTCATTTTTGTCATTTTTGTCATTTTTGTCATTTTTGTCATTTTTGTCATTTTTGTCATTTTTGTCATTTTTGTCATTTTTGTCATTTTTGTCATTTTTGTCATTTTTGTCATTTTGTCATTTTTGTCATTTTTGTCATTTTTGTCATTTTTGTCATTTTTGTCATTTTTGTCATTTTTGTCATTTTTGTCATTTTTGTCATTTTTGTCATTTTTGTCATTTTTGTCATTTTTGTCATTTTTGTCATTTTTGTCATTTTTGTCATTTTTGTCATTTTTGTCATTTTTGTCATTTTTGTCATTTTTGTCATTTTTGTCATTTTTGTCATTTTTGTCATTTTTGTCATTTTTGTCATTTTTGTCATTTTTGTCATTTTTGTCATTTTGTCATTTTTGTCATTTTTGTCATTTTTGTCATTTTTGTCATTTTTGTCATTTTTGTCATTTTTGTCATTTTTGTCATTTTTGTCATTTTTGTCATTTTTGTCATTTTTGTCATTTTTGTCATTTTTGTCATTTTTGTCATTTTTGTCATTTTTGTCATTTTTGTCATTTTTGTCATTTTTGTCATTTTTTGTCATTTTTGTCATTTTTGTCATTTTTGTCATTTTTGTCATTTTTGTCATTTTTGTCATTTTTGTCATTTTTGTCATTTTTGTCATTTTTGTCATTTTTGTCATTTTTGTCATTTTTGTCATTTTTGTCATTTTTGTCATTTTTGTCATTTTTGTCATTTTTGTCATTTTTGTCATTTTTGTCATTTTTGTCATTTTTGTCATTTTTGTCATTTTTGTCATTTTTGTCATTTTTGTCATTTTTGTCATTTTTGTCATTTTTGTCATTTTTGTCATTTTTGTCATTTTTGTCATTTTTGTCATTTTTGTCATTTTGTCATTTTTGTCATTTTTGTCATTTTTGTCATTTTTGTCATTTTTGTCATTTTTGTCATTTTTGTCATTTTTGTCATTTTGTCATTTTTGTCATTTTTGTCATTTTTGTCATTTTTGTCATTTTTGTCATTTTTGTCATTTTTGTCATTTTGTCATTTTTGTCATTTTTGTCATTTTTGTCATTTTTGTCATTTTTGTCATTTTGTCATTTTTGTCATTTTTGTCATTTTTGTCATTTTTGTCATTTTTGTCATTTTTGTCATTTTTGTCATTTTTGTCATTTTTGTCATTTTTGTCATTTTTGTCATTTTTGTCATTTTTGTCATTTTTGTCATTTTTGTCATTTTTGTCATTTTGTCATTTTTGTCATTTTTGTCATTTTTGTCATTTTTGTCATTTTTGTCATTTTTGTCATTTTTGTCATTTTTGTCATTTTTGTCATTTTTGTCATTTTTGTCATTTTTGTCATTTTTGTCATTTTTGTCATTTTTGTCATTTTTGTCATTTTTGTCATTTTTGTCATTTTTGTCATTTTTGTCATTTTTGTCATTTTTGTCATTTTTGTCATTTTTGTCATTTTTGTCATTTTTGTCATTTTTGTCATTTTTGTCATTTTTGTCATTTTTGTCATTTTTGTCATTTTTGTCATTTTTGTCATTTTTGTCATTTTTGTCATTTTTGTCATTTTTGTCATTTTTGTCATTTTTGTCATTTTTGTCATTTTTGTCATTTTTGTCATTTTTGTCATTTTTGTCATTTTTGTCATTTTTCATTTTTCATTTTTGTCATTTTTGTCATTTTTGTCATTTTTGTCATTTTTGTCATTTTTGTCATTTTTGTCATTTTTGTCATTTTTGTCATTTTTGTCATTTTTGTCATTTTTGTCATTTTTGTCATTTTTGTCATTTTTGTCATTTTTGTCATTTGGCATTTTGTCATTTTTGTCATTTTTGTCATTTTTGTCATTTTTGTCATTTTTGTCATTTTTGTCATTTTTGTCATTTTTGTCATTTTTGTCATTTTTGTCATTTTTGTCATTTTTGTCATTTTTGTCATTTTTGTCATTTTTGTCATTTTTGTCATTTTTGTCATTTTTGTCATTTTTGTCATTTTTGTCATTTTTGTCATTTTTGTCATTTTTGTCATTTTTGTCATTTTTGTCATTTTTAATTTTTGTCATTTTTGTCATTTTTGTCATTTTTGTCATTTTGTCATTTTTGTCATTTTTGTCATTTTGTCATTTTGTCATTTTTGTCATTTTTGTCATTTTTGTCATTTTTGTCATTTTGTCATTTTTGTCATTTTTGTCATTTTTGTCATTTTTGTCATTTTTGTCATTTTTGTCATTTTTGTCATTTTTGTCATTTTTGTCATTTTTGTCATTTTTGTCATTTTTGTCATTTTTGTCATTTTTGTCATTTTTGTCATTTTGTCATTTTTGTCATTTTTGTTCATTTTTGTCATTTTTGTCATTTTTGTCATTTTTGTCATTTTTGTCATTTTTGTCATTTTTGTCATTTTTGTCATTTTTGTCATTTTTTGTCATTTTTGTCATTTTTGTCATTTTTGTCATTTTTGTCATTTTTGTCATTTTTGTCATTTTTGTCATTTTTGTCATTTTTGTCATTTTTGTCATTTTTGTCATTTTTGTCATTTTTGTCATTTTTGTCATTTTGTCATTTTTGTCATTTTTGTCATTTTTGTCATTTTTGTCATTTTTGTCATTTTTGTCATTTTTGTCATTTTTGTCATTTTTGTCATTTTTGTCATTTTTGTCATTTTTGTCATTTTTGTCATTTTTGTCATTTTTGTCATTTTTGTCATTTTGTCATTTTGTCATTTTGTCATTTTTGTCATTTTTGTCATTTTGTCATTTTTGTCATTTTTGTCATTTTTGTCATTTTTGTCATTTTTGTCATTTTTTGTCATTTTTGTCATTTTTGTCATTTTTGTCATTTTTGTCATTTTTGTCATTTTTGTCATTTTTGTCATTTTTGTCATTTTTGTCATTTTTGTCATTTTTGTCATTTTTGTCATTTTTGTCATTTTTGTCATTTTTGTCATTTTTGTCATTTTTGTCATTTTTGTCATTTTTGTCATTTTTGTCATTTTTGTCATTTTTGTCATTTTTGTCATTTTTGTCATTTTTGTCATTTTTGTCATTTTTGTCATTTTGTCATTTTTGTCATTTTTGTCATTTTTGTCATTTTTGTCATTTTTGTCATTTTTGTCATTTTTGTCATTTTTGTCATTTTTGTCATTTTTGTCATTTTTGTCATTTTTGTCATTTTTGTCATTTTTGTCATTTTTGTCATTTTTGTCATTTTTGTCATTTTTGTCATTTTTGTCATTTTTGTCATTTTTGTCATTTTTGTCATTTTTGTCATTTTTGTCATTTTTGTCATTTTTGTCATTTTTGTCATTTTTGTCATTTTTGTCATTTTTGTCATTTTTGTCATTTTTGTCATTTTTGTCATTTTTGTCATTTTTGTCATTTTTGTCATTTTTGTCATTTTGTCATTTTTGTCATTTTTGTCATTTTTGTCATTTTTGTCATTTTTGTCATTTTTGTCATTTTTTGTCATTTTTGTCATTTTTGTCATTTTTGTCATTTTTGTCATTTTTGTCATTTTTGTCATTTTTGTCATTTTTGTCATTTTTGTCATTTTTGTCATTTTTGTCATTTTTGTCATTTTTGTCATTTTTGTCATTTTTGTCATTTTGTCATTTTTGTCATTTTTGTCATTTTTGTCATTTTTGTCATTTTTGTCATTTTTGTCATTTTTGTCATTTTTGTCATTTTTGTCATTTTTGTCATTTTTGTCATTTTTGTCATTTTTGTCATTTTTGTCATTTTTGTCATTTTTGTCATTTTTGTCATTTTTGTCATTTTTGTCATTTTTGTCATTTTTGTCATTTTTGTCATTTTTGTCATTTTTGTCATTTTTGTCATTTTTGTCATTTTTGTCATTTTTGTCATTTTGTCACTTTTTGTCATTTTGTGTCATTTTTGTCATTTTTGTCATTTTTGTCATTTTTGTCATTTTTGTCATTTTTGTCATTTTTGTCATTTTTGTCATTTTTGTCATTTTTGTCATTTTTGTCATTTTTGTCATTTTTGTCATTTTTGTCATTTTTGTCATTTTTGTCATTTTTGTCATTTTTGTCATTTTTGTCATTTTTGTCATTTTTGTCATTTTTGTCATTTTTGTCATTTTTGTCATTTTTGTCATTTTTGTCATTTTTGTCATTTTTGTCATTTTTGTCATTTTTGTCATTTTTGTCATTTTGTCATTTTTGTCATTTTTGTCATTTTTGTCATTTTTGTCATTTTTGTCATTTTTGTCATTTTTGTCATTTTTGTCATTTTTGTCATTTTTGTCATTTTTGTCATTTTTGTCATTTTTGTCATTTTTGTCATTTTTGTCATTTTTGTCATTTTTGTCATTTTTGTCATTTTTGTCATTTTTGTCATTTTTGTCATTTTGTCATTTTTGTCATTTTTTGTCATTTTTTGTCATTTTTGTCATTTTTGTCATTTTTGTCATTTTTGTCATTTTTGTCATTTTTGTCATTTTGTCATTTTTGTCATTTTGTCATTTTTGTCCATTTTGTCATTTTTGTCATTTTTTGTCATTTTTGTCATTTTTGTCATTTTTGTCATTTTTGTCATTTTGTCATTTTTGTCATTTTTTCATTTTTGTCATTTTTGTCATTTTTGTCATTTTTGTCATTTTTGTCATTTTTGTCATTTTTGTCATTTTTGTCATTTTTGTCATTTTTGTCATTTTTGTCATTTTTGTCATTTTTGTCATTTTGTCATTTTTGTCATTTTTGTCATTTTTGTCATTTTTGTCATTTTTGTCATTTTTGTCATTTTTGTCATTTTTGTCATTTTTGTCATTTTTGTCATTTTTTGTCATTTTTGTCATTTTTGTCATTTTTGTCATTTTTGTCATTTTTGTCATTTTTGTCATTTTTGTCATTTTTGTCATTTTTGTCATTTTTGTCATTTTTGTCATTTTTGTCATTTTTGTCATTTTTGTCATTTTTGTCATTTTTGTCATTTTTGTCATTTTGTCATTTTTGTCATTTTTGTCATTTTTGTCATTTTTGTCATTTTTGTCATTTTTGTCATTTTTGTCATTTTTGTCATTTTTGTCATTTTTGTCATTTTTGTCATTTTTTGTCATTTTTGTCATTTTTGTCATTTTTGTCATTTTTGTCATTTTTGTCATTTTTGTCATTTTTGTCATTTTTGTCATTTTTGTCATTTTTGTCATTTTTGTCATTTTTGTCATTTTTGTCATTTTTGTCATTTTTGTCATTTTTGTCATTTTTGTCATTTTTGTCATTTTTGTCATTTTTGTCATTTTTGTCATTTTTGTCATTTTTGTCATTTTTGTCATTTTTGTCATTTTTGTCATTTTTGTCATTTTTGTCATTTTTGTCATTTTTGTCATTTTTGTCATTTTTGTCATTTTTGTCATTTTTGTCATTTTTGTCATTTTTGTCATTTTTGTCATTTTTGTCATTTTTGTCATTTTTGTCATTTTTGTCATTTTTGTCATTTTTGTCATTTTTGTCATTTTTGTCATTTTTGTCATTTTTGTCATTTTTGTCATTTTTGTCATTTTTGTCATTTTTGTCATTTTTGTCATTTTTGTCATTTTTGTCATTTTTGTCATTTTTGTCATTTTTGTCATTTTTGTCATTTTTGTCATTTTTGTCATTTTTGTCATTTTTGTCATTTTTGTCATTTTTGTCATTTTTGTCATTTTTGTCATTTTTGTCATTTTTGTCATTTTTGTCATTTTTGTCATTTTTGTCATTTTTGTCATTTTTGTCATTTTTGTCATTTTTGTCATTTTTTGTCATTTTTGTCATTTTTGTCATTTTTGTCATTTTTGTCATTTTTGTCATTTTTGTCATTTTTGTCATTTTTGTCATTTTTGTCATTTTGTCATTTTTGTCATTTTTGTCATTTTTGTCATTTTTGTCATTTTTTGTCATTTTTGTCATTTTTTGTCATTTTTGTCATTTTTGTCATTTTTGTCATTTTTGTCATTTTTGTCATTTTGTCATTTTTGTCATTTTTGTCATTTTTGTCATTTTTGTCATTTTTGTCATTTTGTCATTTTTGTCATTTTTGTCATTTTTGTCATTTTTGTCATTTTTGTCATTTTTGTCATTTTTGTCATTTTCTTTGTCATTTTTGTCATTTTTGTCATTTTTGTCATTTTTGTCATTTTTGTCATTTTTGTCATTTTTGTCATTTTTGTCATTTTTGTCATTTTTGTCATTTTTGTCATTTTTGTCATTTTTGTCATTTTTGTCATTTTTGTCATTTTTGTCATTTTTGTCATTTTTGTCATTTTTGTCATTTTTGTCATTTTTGTCATTTTTGTCATTTTTGTCATTTTTGTCATTTTTGTCATTTTTGTCATTTTTGTCATTTTTGTCATTTTGTCATTTTTGTCATTTTTGTCATTTTTGTCATTTTTGTCATTTTTGTCATTTTTGTCATTTTTGTCATTTTTTGTCATTTTTGTCATTTTTGTCATTTTGTCATTTTTGTCATTTTTGTCATTTTTGTCATTTTTGTCATTTTTGTCATTTTTGTCATTTTTGTCATTTTTGTCATTTTTGTCATTTTTGTCATTTTTGTCATTTTTGTCATTTTTGTCATTTTTGTCATTTTTGTCATTTTTGTCATTTTTGTCATTTTTGTCATTTTTGTCATTTTTGTCATTTTTCATTTGTCATTTTTGTCATTTTGTCATTTTTGTCATTTTTGTCATTTTTGTCATTTTTGTCATTTTTGTCATTTTTGTCATTTTTGTCATTTTTGTCATTTTTGTCATTTTGTCATTTTTGTCATTTTTGTCATTTTTGTCATTTTTGTCATTTTTGTCATTTTTGTCATTTTTGTCATTTTTGTCATTTTTGTCATTTTGTCATTTTTGTCATTTTTGTCATTTTTGTCATTTTTGTCATTTTTGTCATTTTTGTCATTTTTGTCATTTTTGTCATTTTTGTCATTTTTGTCATTTTTGTCATTTTTTGTCATTTTTGTCATTTTTGTCATTTTTGTCATTTTTGTCATTTTTGTCATTTTTGTCATTTTTGTCATTTTTGTCATTTTTTGTCATTTTTGTCATTTTTGTCATTTTTGTCATTTTGTCATTTTTGTCATTTTTGTCATTTTTGTCATTTTTGTCATTTTTGTCATTTTTGTCATTTGTCATTTTTGTCATTTTTGTCATTTTTGTCATTTTTGTCATTTTTGTCATTTTTGTCATTTTTGTCATTTTTGTCATTTTTGTCATTTTTGTCATTTTTGTCATTTTTGTCATTTTTGTCATTTTTGTCATTTTTGTCATTTTTGTCAT